>NC_077232.1:225081878-225386731 GCF_027887165.1 Monodelphis domestica | reverse complement strand
AGATTTCATTTGCTTCTCTCACCTCTTTCTTATTTATTTTTTGATTTGATTTATCTAGTTCAGATAGGGGAAGGTTCAGATCTCCCACTAGTATAGTTTTTCTATCTATGTCATCCTTGAGCTCCTCTAGTTTCTCCTTTAAAAATTTGGATGCTCTGCCATTTGGTGCATACATATTGAGTAGAGATATTTCCTTGTTGTCTATACTGCCTTTTATCAGGATGTAATTAACTTCCATATCTCTTTTAACTAGATTTATTTTTACTTTGGCTTTGTCCGATATCATGATTGCTACTCCTGCCTTCTTTTTATCATTTGATGCCCAATAGGTTTGGCTCCATCCTCTTACTTTCACCCTATGCATATCTACCTTCCTCACATGTGTTTCTTGCAGACAGCATATGGTAGGGTTTTGGATTCTAATCCACTCCGCTATTCGCTTGCATTTTATGGGTGAGTTCATTCCATTCACATTCAGAGTTGTGATTACTAGCTGTGTATTTCCCAGCATTTTGATTTCTACTCCTGGTCCTGCCTTTTCTTCTTTCACTATTTCCTTCTACACCAATGTTTGTTTATAGTCAGCCTCCCCCCCTCCCTCCCTTATTTTACTTCCCTTTATACCCCTCTCCCTTTTTATTCCCTCCCTTATTTTCCCCTGTAGTCTTTTTAAAATTCCTCCCCACCCTCTCCCTCCCTTGTACTTCTTCCCTCCACACCAGTCTGTTTTTTACCCTTCTACTCCCCTATAGGGCACAAATCTATTCTCTTCCCCAATGGATTGGGTTGTTCTTCCCTCTTTGGGTCAGTTTCAAAGTACATAGGAGTTGAGTATTTCCTATCTCCAACCTCTTTACCCTTCCAGTGTATCGATGTTCTCCCCCCTCCCACCATGAGATTCTTTGTGACATATAAATTTACCCCCATTTGTTTCTTTTCCCATTTCTTTTAGTCATAACCTCTTTTCTTTTTTAGCTCTAGTCATGTATATATATATATATATATACATACACATGTATATGTATTTATGTAGGCATATATCTATATACCTATTTATGTCTTGTCCTTTCATCCTATACAGTTTGTCACTGTTCCCTCTGAGTGTAATTCTTCTAGCTGCTCAGGTGATAGCAACAGTTTTTAAGAGTTACCAATGACCTCTTTTCTTATAGGGATACATATCATTTTAACTTATTGAGTCTCTTATAAAATTTTTGTTGTTGTTTTGTTTGTTTTTTCCCCTCTTTTTAAATTACCTTTTGATAATTCTATTGAGTTCTGTTCAGGTCTGGTCTTTTATTCATGAATGCTTGGAACTCTTCTGTTGTGTTGAATGACCATACTTTCCCCTGTAAGAATATAGTCAGTTTTGATGGGTATTTTATTCTTGGTTGTAGATCTAGTTCCCTTGCTTTCCAGAATATCGTATTCCATGTCTTTCGGTCCTTCAGTGTGGATGCAGCTAGATCCTGTGTTAACCTCACCATGTTTCCATGGTATCTGAATGGCTTCTTCTTGGCAGCCTGTAATATATTTTCTTTCATCTGATTGTTTTTGAATTTGGCTATAATATTTCTTGGTGTTGTCAGTTGGGGATTAAATACAGGGGGTGATCTGTGGATTCTTTCAATCTCCACTTTCCCCTCTTGTTCTAGGATCTCGGGACAGTTTTCCTGGATAATTTCCTCTAGTATTATGTCCAGGGTTTTTCTTTTGTCGTGGTCTTCTGGTAGTCCAATTATTCTTAAATTGTCTCTTCTTTAAAGATTTTCTAAATCGTCTGTTTTGTGAATGAGATGCTTCACATTTTCCTCAATTTTTTCATTCTTTTGGTTTTGTTTTATAGTGTCCTGCTGCCTTGTGAGGTCACTTGATTCTAGTTGTTGTATTCTGGTTCTTAAAGATTAGATTTCATCTCTGGCTTTTTGGTCATCTTTTTCCTTCTGGTCTGATTTTCTTTGAAGATCGTCTTTCTTCCTCTTTACCTCATCTTTCATCTCCTTTGCCTCATTTTCCAGCTGGTTGAATTTGGCTTTCAAAACATTATTTTCTTGTTTTAGTTCAAGTGCTTCTGTTTCCAGATGACTTATCTTAATTTTTAAGTTCTTTTCCCAATTGTCTTCAGCCTCTCTTAGTTGTGTTTTGAATTCTTCCACAGCCTGCATCCAATTCATTGGGATTTCTGGTTTATTGTTTGCTGATCTCTCCCCCTCTCTTCCATTTGCTGAGTAGTAGCTGTCTATTGTAGTTTCTTTCTTCTTTTTCTGTTGTTTGCTCAAATTCACCCCTTCTTTACTCCCCATATTTGTTTGTGCTCTTGTTCCTCTCATTTTCTTTGTTTTAGGGGACTTTTATCAGTCTCCCCTCTTGGAGCTTTAACAGAAGATCTCTTGGTGTAGTCTTTGGGGGAGGGTTGTTGGGGGTTTGAGCTTCCCTGTCCTCTGGAGGCTTTTGATTGGCTTAAAGTCCAGCAGTCAATGAGGATGGGTGGGGAGCCTGGGCTCCCCTTCCTTCTGGAGACTTTTGATGGGATTAGATTCAGCTGGTTCTTTCAGAAGACTCTGCTCTCTAAGGGGGGAGGGGTTGATACTAAGCTTCTATTCTGTCTCAGGCACTGTCTTTAGGTTCCTGAGACACAAAGGGAAAAGTGAAGCACTCTTGGTCTCCAAGAAATACTATCAGAGAAAGCAACATGGTGGTGCAATGGGTAGGTGGCTTGTCAAGCCTGGAGTCAGGAAGACTCATCTCCCTGAGTTCAAATCTGACCTTGGACACTTATTAGCTGTGTGTATCTTGTCTAGATACTTAATCTTCTTTGGCTCAGTTTCTTCATCTGTAAAATGAACTGGAGAAGGAAATGGGAAACCACTCCAGTATCTTTGCCAAGAAAACCCCAAGTGGGGTCATAAAGAGTTGGGCATGACTGAAACCACTAAAGAATAACATCAGTAAGTACATACAAACATTTAAAAAACAAATAAACTGTAATTTCAGGGAAGAGGCTATGGCAGTGAAGGGGAATAGGGAAGGACTCATGTAGGAAGTGGTGCTTAGGGTTACTTTTGAAGGAATCAAGGGATACTACCAGGAGATGGTGAAGAAGTAAGACATCAAAAGCATGGAGAGCAGATTATGCAAAGACTTAGAGACAAGAGACAGGATGCATGTGGAAAATAGAGAACAGTTCATTCCATATGAAGGGAAATCATGCATAATAAGCCTCACAAATGGGTTTGAGTCTGGCCTCTGATACTTCCTAGCTGGGGTGACCCTACACAAGTCACTTAACCCACATAGCCTAGCCCTTACCACTCTTCTGCCTTGGAACCAATACACAGTATTGATTCTAAGATGGAAAGTAAGGGTTTGAAAAATTTAGGTTGTAGCAAAATTGTATTGGAGGAATATCCCTGGAAACTGTGTGGAAGATGGATTAGAGGAGGAAGAGAAAGGCAAAGAATACTACTACCAATAATAACAATAACAACAATAACAATAATTAGCTTTTATGTAGTGCTTTACGCTTTACAAAGTACTAGACGTGTTTTCCTTTGAGCTTCACAACAACCCTATAAGGTAGGTGTTATTACTCCCATTCTGTAGAATAGGAAACTGAGTCAGAATTAAGTTATGTGACCTGCCTAGGACCATACAGCTAGTAAGTATCTGAGGCAACATTTGAACTCGGAACTTCCCGCCTCCAAATACAATGCTGTTACTCTCTGTAACCTAGAACAAATAGGAACCTACTGTAATGAAGTTAAGAAGGTCAAAGTTTAAGGATGATGACCTTGTGAATGACAGAAAGGGACATATATGAGAAATAATTAGTAGGAAGAATCTATAACACTTGGCAGCTAGTTGAACATGTGAAGAGAGGACTAGAGGGACATCTCAGAATTTGGGAAACTAGATGACAAAAAGGATGTGGTTCCCTTAACAGAAATAAATAAGTAAGATTATTTTTCTTCTTATGCTCATATCATGAAGTCACTTATTTGCCTGGCTTTTGATATTACAGTATAGAATTCTAAGAGTGAATATAATTTTTACCTTATTTCCACTTAATTTCTATGAATTATTTATATGGCTAATGCCTATTCTTCTATGCATAGATGCATGCATATAAGAGTATGTATACATGTATGCACAGAAGTTTATGCATATTCATAAATATGTTTATGGGTAAGTTATATATATATATAGTTTTTCAATATTTTGGGTTTGAGTCCCATCTCTGACACTTACTAACTATATGGTCACTCTCTGGGCCTTCATTTTCTATCTGTAAAATGGAAATAACCCCTCACAGGGTTGTTGTGAGGATAAAAAGAGACTGTAAGACTCTTAATAAATTTAAAGTACAATATATTTATTACCCAGCATGAGGAAGTACCTTCCTTTTAGAATTCAAGCAGTAGACCTACAAAAAAACGTTTTGCAAACTAGAAAACACTAATTAGAGTCTCTTGCTCTTTCTTTCTCTGTCTCTGTCTCTGTCTCGCTGTCTGTCTCCATCTATTTCTGTCTCTCTCTGTCTCTCTCTGTCTCTCTGTCTCTCTGCCTCTCTCTCTCTCTCTCTCTCTCTCTCTGCCTCTCTCATAGACACATACATGCAAACATATACACATTCATACATTTTTTTTTAAATAGAGCACTGACCTGCGTTAAAATTCTTTGAACATTTATTAATGTGTGACCTTGGGCAAACCACTTTTCCTGTGTCTAACTCACTTTATTCAATTGTAAAATGCGATCTTAATAGGAACATCCTCACCAAGTTGTTGTGAGGATTATATGAGGTAATCTTTGTAAAGCACTTAGCACAGCATGTGGCACATAGTAGATTCTATATAAACAACTATTCACTCTATCTCTATCTCTATCTCTATCTCTATCTCTATCTATCCATTCATCCATCCATCTATCTATCTATCTATCTATCTATCTATCTATCTATCTATCTATCTATCATCTTTCTATCTATCTTTTTATCTATCTACATATCTACCGCTAAGTTTAGAATCATAGGATAGTGAATACAGATCTAGCTTCAGAGACTTGAATTCAAATCCCCACCTCTGAAAATGTGGCCTTGGCTAAATTACTTAATTTATCAGTGCTCAAATAACTTTCATAGACTATTAATTGTATCAAAGATACTCCCTTTAATTGATAAAGGGGATTTTCTCACCTGATGACTGATTACCTATATCAGTGAAATCAGAGGACCAATCTCTATCCCTATACATACAATGCTGATTCTATAGCTTAACACATTATATATATAGCTGATACTGTGAAAAGATCCCAGGATTAGGAGGTATAGGACCTAGCTCCCAATCTTGTTTTTGTTACTTACAACCAGTGTGACCTTGGGCAAGTAATTAACCTTACTAAGGTTTAATTATCTACATTGTAAAATGAGAAGGAGATGAACTGTATGACCTCTTATGCCCTCTGCCAGCTCTGATCCTATGAAAATTCTGGAACATATGTTGAAGAACAAATGAGATTATGCTTGAGGTTACACAACTATACCCAAAGGACTTTTTGAGACAGTCCTCAAAATTTGGACAGCTCCCAAAAAGTTATTGGCAAAAAAAAATGGGAAATGAATATTATCACTTATTCCTCTGTGTAGAAGGTTGCCAAAAAAATTGTTATTTTACATGAAAGCCTAAACATTTAAAATAGTGATGAAGTTCTACACTTAAGATTTTTATATTCCTGGAAGAATATGTAAGTGGCTAAATCTTTTACTTTTGAATTGAGCCACTTTAGCAGGATAAAGTAATATTTTTAATATTAAAAAAATAACATCAGCTTCTGTTTCTAGAAAGTAAGTAATCCATTGATTTTGTTTAATCCTTTCCTTTTAATTCTTGGTACACATTGATATTATGGGAAATAGATTTTCTCACAACAGTTTTGATGTCAGCAACTCTTTTTTTTTTTTTACTATTTAGTACTCTATACTCTATTTTATTTTTTTTAAGCTTATTTATTTATTTGGAATATTTTCCATGGTTCCATGATTCATGATCTTCCCTCTTTCCTCTAATCTCCCTGAGCTGATAAGCCATTCCACTGGGATATACATGTATCATTGTTCAAAAGCTATTTCCATGTTATTCATATTTGCAGTAGAGTGATCTTTTAATGTCAAAACCCTAATTATAGCCCCATCAAATCACGTGATCAATCATATGTTTTTCTCCTGGGTTTCTACTCCGACAGTTCTTTCTCTCGATGTGGATAGCATAATTTTTCAAGTTCCTCTGGATTGTCCTGGATCATTGCATCACTGCTAGTAGAAAAGTCTATTACATTCAATTGTGCCACATATGTATCAGTCTCTGTGTACAATATTCTGCTGGTTCTGCTCCTTTCACTCTGCATCAATTCCTGGAGTCTTTCCAGTTCACATGGAATTCCTCCAGTTTATTATTTCTTTGAGCATACTAGTATTCCATCACCATCAAATATCCCAATTTGTTCTACCATTCCCTAATTGATGGAAACCCCCCCATTTTCCAAATTTTTACCACCACAAAGAGCATGGCTATAAATATTTTTGTACAAGATTTTTCCTTATTTTCTCTTTGGGTTACAAACCCTGCAGTGCTATGGCTGGATCCAAGGGCAGGCAATCTTTTAAAGCCCTTTGCACATAATTCCAAATTTCCCTCTAGAACAATTGGATTAATTCACAACTCCACCAGCAGTGTATTAGTGTCCCAATTTTGCCACAACCCCTCTAATATTTATCACTTTCTTTTGTTGCCATATTGGCTAGTCTGATAGGGGTAAAGTGGTACCTCGGAGTTGTTTTGATTTGCATTTCTTTAATCAGGAGGGATTTAGAACACTTTTTTCATGTGGTTATTGATAGTTTTGATTTCTTCATGTGAAAGCTGCCTGTTCATAACCCTTGAAGATTTGTCAATGGGGGAATGGCTTGATTTTTTGTAAATTTGACTTAGTTCCTTATATATTTGGGAAATTATACATTTATCAGAGAGTTTTGTTATAATTTTTCCCCAGTTTACTGCTTTCCTTCTTATTTTGGTTGCTGTGGTTTTGTTTGTACAAAAACTTTTTAATTTGATGTAAGCAAAATCATTCATTTTACATTTGGTAATGTTCTCTATCTCTTGCTTGGTCTTAAATTCCTTCCTTTCTCACAGATCTGACAGGTATACTATTTTATGTTCACCTTATTTATTCATGATTTTATTTCCTATCTTTAAGTCATTTACCTATTAAGAATTTATCTTAGTATACAGTGTGAGATGTTGATCTAGATATGATTTTTCCCATACTGTTTTCCAATTTTCTTAGAAGTTTTTGTTAAATAGTAAGTTCTTGTCCCAAAGGCTGGGGTCAGCACCTCTTAGAATGTGTGAAATAATCAAATATCCATACAGATATTATCCCTTTAACACAGTGGGAAGAACAACAGCTAACCTTCAAGTCCTGATCTTTGAATCAGGAAGTTCTGAGTACAAGTTTTACACCTGACCCATACTAGCTGTGTAATTCTAAATAAGACATCAGCTCTCCTGATTTTCTTTCTCTGATCTTTGTCTCCTTCACTTTTCTGCTCATTTCCCATTAACCACAGGTACCATGTTAGATACTTTCTTTCTCCTTCTAAAGTACTCTTCCTTCTGTCATTTCATCTATAGAGTCTCAAAGTATGTCTCATACATGACTTCCAAATTTTCATCTTCAGCAATGGACTCATTATGTGTGAAGTATTCCTGAATTTGATGAAGTTTGCACAGTGCTCTTTTGATGAAGGGCCACTGTTATTTCACATCTTTTTCTTTACATAAATCATTTTTCAAAAAAGTGTTTAGTAAGTCCAATACCAGAGATAGATGGACAAGAAGAGTGCTGTAGTACGTGCCAAGAATCTAGATAATCTGAGATTAGAAAAGAAAGTTCAGGAAAAAATACTCATTTAGCACTTTATGTTAGTTAGAAACTCATCTCCCTCTTACCAACATTCTGATATAAGTAATACAAATATTATTATCCCCCTTTTAAAAATGAAATAAATGAGGACACCATTGCGTGAGAGAGTTTTGCTAACTTCTTCCTACTAAAGACTCTTCCTCTCCCACTCAGCCCTACAGATTGCAGTTGACCAAAGAGAGGACCAAGTCCCCTACTGGTCTGGCAGGAACTTGAGAGACAACATTATACTCTGCTAAACCAGGCCCCGGACATATTGTGTAGGTTTTATGGCAAGAACTCATCTTATGTTCATGGAGGTTTAGATTCCAATGGAAAACCAGACGATGCTGTCTATGGACAAGAGGAAATCCATTGGAAAGTGATGTCCCAAAACTTTACAAATTGTCATACCAAGATTCATCATTTGGATGCTCATGCTACCCTCAATGATGGTGTTGTGGTCCAGGTGATGGGAGTTATAAAATGGAGATTTTGAACCCTAGACTTCAATCCCCAGAAGTCCTTGGTATTTCCCAGAATTCCTTATAATCTCACCTGAATCTCCACCTGGGCGAAATCACAATTAATATTTAAACTGGCAGTAACGCCTACCTCCTCCCCTTCTATGCTCTTCTATGCTCTCCCTCTCTCTGCTCAGCCATTGCAAGATGTAGTAAGTAAGCTTTGAATGGGCTAATCAGCCCTAGGCATGTGGTTTCTTATTTTGTTTTTTTTTCTTTATTCCTTGATTTCTAATAATCCTTAATAATCCTCATAAAATATAATATTTTATTACAGATATAATTTAATTTGTATAGATTGCTGTCTAATAATAACCAGGCATTTCGAAGACTCATGCTCCTGAGGGTTCTGTTGCAAGCAAATTCTATGTTCATAATGACATCTTCTGATACCAAGATGAGGTTTTTGGTGGCTTTATCACTGAACCCCAAAAAGAATCTGAGGAAGAAGTAGAAGAACCAGAAGAAAGACAGCAGACCCCTGAGGTCGTTCCTGATGACTCTGGAGCTTTTTATGACCAGACTGTCAGCAATGACCTGGAGGAACCTGTTGTGGAGCCAGAGCCTGAACCAGAACCAGAGCCTGAGCAGGAAGCTTAAACTGAAAGCCATGAAGAAAAGTCTGAACCAGTTTTGAAAGAACCTGTTTCTGAGGAGACTCAAAAGAGTTTATCATCTCCTGTCCCTGTAGATACAGCTCCAGCAATACAGGAGTACCTGAGAGCATTTTCTTGGGCATCTGTGACCAGTAAGAACCTCCCACTAGTGGAGCTATTCCAGTGTCTGGGATACCACCTCATGTTGTTAAAGTACCAGCATTGTGGGCTCACCCAGAATCAAAACTGGAATCTCAGACACCAGCACAGAGGCCCCAGAGGGACCAAAGAGTAAGAGAACGATGAACTAATATCCCAACCCAGTGGGGACCAATTTGTGAAGGTGGTGAACAGGGTGATATGGATACAAGGAGAAGTGTATGATATACAGACAGTCACCAGCTTTTGTTGGAAATCTTCCACACGATGTGGACAAAGCAGAACTAAAAGAATTCTTCCAAAGTTTCTGTGTTTCTTTCATAGGCTACAGGAATGTTATGGAACTTTGAATTAATAGTGGGGAAAAGCTACCCAATTTTGGTTTTGTGGATTTTGATGACCCAGAGGCAGTTTAGAAGACCCTTGGTAGCAGGCCCATCATTTTCAGAGGTGAGGTGCATTTGAACGTTGAGGAAAAGAAGACAAGAGCTGCTAGAGAAGGTGATAATCGGGACAATAGACCACATGGACCAGGAGGCCCATGCAGTGGCCTAGGTGGAGGAACAACAGGGCTTCCCTGTGGAGGAATATCCCAGAAACTAGGATTTGGAGCCCAAAGGTGAATTGGTCAAAGTCAGTGAATTTGGTGTACAGATCTTCACATGATGGCACAAACCTTTGCTTCTGCAGTGTTGTGAATTTCAGCCTTGGGTATCTTGGAATGTGACCCTAGGGTTTTATATAGATTGCCTACGTGTGATACAATTTCAGGCCCATTTTTGTTTGTGTTAATGGTTTTGTGTGTGTGTTGTTTTCATTCCCTGCTGCCCCACACCCCCAAGTCCTTGTCACCAATTCCATTTTTGTGGAACAATATTTTAGGAAAAGTCTATTTTAAAAGAAGAAAAAAAAACTGTAATTCTTGTTCACCTCAAATATACAGAGTAGATTTTCTTCTTCTTCCATTTTGTTTTATTTTTTTTTTTTGCAATAGCAGTTTTATCCCAAAGAACTATATCTTTTGCTTATAACTGATATTGGAATAATTTTCTTTCCATTTTCCATGTGTTCCAAAAATCTGTCAGAAACCCAGGATTTGGCAAACATTTTTAGGGCAGGAAAAAATCCAGTTGTTCATTGAGGGCCATGACTACTCTCTGGTTTGGAATTGTTGCCACTGGAAAAATTGACAGTCACACTTTTCTCTGTGACATGGTTAAAAAAAAAACTGAATAAAGGGTATTCATAGAACTTTTATTTGCTCTTGATATGTGATCACAAAAAAATGAATTCTAAACTAATGTTTTTACCGCTTGTAATTTGGGATTGCAGTATGTTTTAAATGTGTAGAATTCAACTCTTTAAAAAATGCTTTTCCACAACTTGTGGAAAAAGTTTTTTTTATTGAATTAGGGATTTTTTTTTCATGTATTACTTTGTATTTGTAAAAACAAAACAAAAGAAAAACAACAGAAAATTTGTTATTCCTTCTGTTTATCTCTCATTCCAGTCTTGGAAAATTGTTTTAAAATAAATAAAAGTAAAAACATCTAAAAAATGAAATAAATGGAGGCTCTGAAGATCCAAATGTCAATGTTCTTTCTATTCCACGACAGTACTCTAATGCCCAACAAGGCAGGACCTTAGAGATGTCAATGGCATAATTTGCTGAGCACTGTGAATACTCAAGATAGTTAATGACAGATGCACATTCTCACTTCTCTTCCATTTGGAATAGCTGACAGAAGCTGAGCTCCATCTGTATACCTCTGGTCAACAATGCCCAAAAAGTGCTGAACATCCTTAGGGAAGTTCTGAGAAATGCTGTAGACGGAGCAGGGACCAGATTTTTATACAAATCTCTCTTAATCTCTGTATACTCAATGCACTCCTAGAAAGACCAGATATAACTAGAAGATATCAGTGGAAATGATGCTCTGGGTGTGTATGTGACCATGCAAAATATAGCCACTGAAGACAGGATGAAACAGATAAAAACTATAGAAATCTGTAGAGATGAAAACTAAGAAAAAAAGATATTATGGTAGCCAGTAGGAACAAGAAGGAACATATACCTATTCCTATAGATGTTTGTATGTGTATGTATTCCTGTCTTTATCTCTCTATCAATAATGTATTATATATGATGGGAAGAGGCCTAAGGAGAATAGTGTAATAGTGCTGAATGATGCCATGTAGGGGAGAAGTCGCAGTTGCCTTGGAGACAAGGTAATAATTAGCTGTTAGAGGGGGAGTAGGATGTGATCTTTCCCAGAACCCCAGGGACTGATCACATCCCTTGTGACTGTAGAACCCCTACTTTGGAGACAACTAATGCTCATAAAGAAAAAGAAAACAAAAGCCATACTTTTCTGAATCTTCTAATTTCTTTGGAGTAACAACAAAGTCAGTTGAAAAGTAAACTACTTCTGCCAAGTGCAAAAGAGCCACCCAAGGTAAAATGTGTCTATGTATATAAACTTTTTTTGACAAATTTAAAGAAAGAATTAGGAAATCAGGATGTACCTTCTTTTCAGCCCTCATCCTCCAAAAAAAACAAAAAAACAAAAAACAAAACATTCTAAAGTGTGTGGTTCAGTGGTTGAAGCCCTGCAGCAAGAAGACCTTGTTTCAAATCTGGTTTCATACACTTAATAGTTTGTTCTTCCCCAGGCAAGTCATTTAACTTTTGTCTACCTATTTCAGTAATGGTAGAATGGGTATAATAAAAGCATCTATTTCCCAAGGTGGTTACAAACATCAAATGGGACAATATTTGAAAAATATTCTCAACAGTGCTTGATATTTAATAAAAGCTTCCCCCACCCCTGCTTCTGCCATCAAAAGAGAGAAGTTACTGTTTTGGATGGGCCAGTAGCCAGAACCTATATGACAATTTCAATTTTTCTAAGTCTTCCCACTCTAGTCCTTCTTTATGTGGCAAGTATGATAGCTCATATAAGCCCAATTATCATCACTCACCTCCAGATTCCTAGGCGCTGTCTCTAGGCCTTTCTACCAATTGCCTTTCTTCTAGCTCACCAGCCTCAATCCCTATTAATTCTCTTCCTGGAGAGCATCTGCTCCAGTTGAATGAATATTTCCACCCTAAAAAATTCAGCATCATTATACCTCCTTTTCTGATTTTCTCTATGCTTTTCTTGACAATTGCCAAGCTTCTCCTCTCTACTATGCCAATCCATAGTTTTCACATCTTTTAAATTCCACTTCAAAACATACCTCTTCAGCAGGCTTTTCCATTCCCTACTGCCAGTTTTGTAGGTAGTTTGTAGTATGTTATTTTACACTGGTTGGCCCATTTTTGCCCTTTACAGTGCAGTTGTAGGACCCTTATTTTTCATTTCTTTTGCATACTTTATAGTAGTGGTCCCCAAAGTAGGGGTTATACACTCTCAAGAGACACATGATCACTCACTGGGATGTCTTTGAACATGTCAGTCAATACAGAAAGAATGGGCCCCTTGGGCTGTTTATACACAAAGATCTTCAGAAAGACAGGATTTATTAAGCACTTAACACTTGATAGGGTCTATGCTAAAGAAGGGCAATACAAATACAAACAAGGAAGGCAATACCTGTTCTCAAAGCCCCTGAAATCTGAGGTGGAAAGGTAACACATGAAGCAGAGTTGAAAATTCAGAAGAGGGTCAACTGGAGTAGAGTCCCAGATCCAGGAAAAGAGAAGACAAAAGGTTGTTAATTAGAATCCAAAGGAATTCCAGATGCAGAGTTCAAAATCCCTATGGGGAGGAAGCTGAGTTGATGGACAAAGTGGAGGTAGGATGTCTTGGAAAAGTCTGGGAGTGTGATGCAGACACATAAAGCAGCAGCCACATAGACAGCTCTTGTCTCCTTTCAACATTTCCACACTGGGCTTTTACATCATCTCATAGCTACACGAGGAGCCCTTCAGTAGGCAGACTCTGGACTGCAGGGTAATGGTTGGGTTCCAACTCTTTCATTTTGACTGGGGCAGAAAGAATTGCACAAAATGAGTATGTATGAATGGAAAATGATTTACATCTTGTCTCTTTACATTATCTTTCTCCTCAGCACTTTTTCTTTAAATATAAAGAGCATCATTGTACTTCAAAATATTGGGGTCATTCTTGGCTCCTCACTCTAACTCACACAACATGCCCAATCAGTTTCTAAATTTTTTTTCCTGACTCTAGATAATTTCCGGCATGTGCCCCCCTTCTTTCCACTTATATTCGCCATAAACCTTAGCCTTGGCACATGTTATCATTCTTCTTATCTCCTCCATGTTTTTGAAAAAGCCTCCTAATTATTTCTTTACACAGACTTTCTCCTCCCCAATCTATGCTCCACACAACTGACATATTGTCAAAAAATGTTTTACAGAGAGGGGTCCATGATCAAGAAAGTTTGGAGACCTCTCTTCTACAGCAGATAAAAGTATTTTATGCCTCAAAAGGTGTATCTAGGTAATGCAATGGATAGAGCAAAGGACTTGGAGTTAGGAAGACTCAACTATGGCCTCAGAACCTCATTAGTTACTGACCCTGTTTGCCTCAGTTTTCTCATCAGTAAAATAAGCTGGAGAAGGCAATGACAAAGTGCTCCACAATATCTGCCCAGAAAATCCTAAATGGGGTAATGAAAAATTAAGCACAACTTAAATCAACTGAACACCATAGCAGAAAGAGATTCAAAAGATAGGCTTTTCTTCCTTACTCCCTCTTTTATCACTATCTATGACTTCAAAGTCCAAACCTCTCCGCTACACAGAGGAAGGACTGATGAGGAAGAGAGGAGATCCTGGGATCATTGTTTTGGAGCTGGAGGGGCCTAAACAGGCCATCAGTCCAAACCATTCAGTTTGCAGTTGGAAAAATCTGAGATCCATGGATATTAAATGTCTTGTCCAAGGTCACCTAAGGTAGCAGAGATACCTCTTCTTTCCCCTAGCAATATTTCTGTTCTTATCCCCCTGCTCTATTAACACTTTCCTATTTTCCTTCCATCCCTTTTTGTCAACTATTTTGTCCCCTGACTTATAAGAAAAATTTTCCTGAAGGGTCACACGTATACATAATGCATATTAGGGAAATATTTTATGTGTAGAGGGTTGAATATTAACTTATGAAAGGAGAAGAAACTATCAGTCTGGCTAGACTTATAGCAGAGAGACAGAAACAAAGAGACAGAGAGACAGAGACAGACCTAGAGACAGAGACAGACAGAAACAGATAAAAAGACAGATAAAGGAAAAGGGAGTGAGAATAGGGAGAGGGAGAGGAGAGAGAGAGAAAGATAAAGAACGGAGTAGGGGGAGAGGGAGGAGAAAGAGCGAAATAGAATGGGAGGGAAAGGAGAGGAGAGAGGGAAAGAGAGAGACAGACAGAAGGACAAAGACAGAGACAGAAACAGGAACAGAGAGACAGAGACGAAGACAAAGAGACAGAGACATAACTAGAGACAGAGACAGAGAGAAACAGAAAGGAAAATGGAATCGAGTGATGAAGGAAGAATGAAATTTGAGAAAGAGAGAAGAGTGAGAATGGGGAGAGGGAAAGGAGGGAGAGAGAAAGATAAAGAATGGAGTAGGAGGAGAGGGAGGTGAAAGGGGGAAATAAAGAGAATTGTAGGGAAAGGAGAGGGGAGGGAGGAAGGGAAAAAGAGAGAGAGACAGAGAGAGAGAAAGAGAGAGAGAGAGAGAGAGAGAGAGAGAGAGAGAGAGAGAGAGAGAGAGAGAGAGAGAGAGAGAGAGAGAGAGAGAGAGAGAGAGAACAGTAAGAATTGATTTTTACCTTGATGGAGGTAGGGGACCAGAATGAATCCTCACTCTGATGCCTTTACATGGAACCCTTAGAACTGGGGGTGGGGGGTGTAGGGATGGGAATAGGAAGCTGTGAAAATCTAGAGGTTTCATCATTTACCCTTATTTTTGTCTTCTACCTGGTGTTACGTTTAAAATCTGAATGATGTTTCCCCTTTTATGGCCCAGTACAAGGATGTGTATCATTCCAGAGTAAACTCCATCAATTAAATCATCCCCAATATTGCAACATGTCTTCATTCTCAATGGGGTTATAATGAGTCAACAAGATCTCAGACTTATAGGTACCCAGATCACCATCATAGAGAGGCTATTCTCTTTTTGCATCAACAACATGTCATTGGATATACCCTTGCCTTCTTAGGGATTCCCTACCATGGACTTTAAGAATTACTTTATCAGGCCATGAGGAAGTATGAACCTAACATAAAGACTCAAACAGAGTTTTTCCTGCATAATCAAGGTCTCAAGTGTGAGAAACCCATCTGTTAAATCTTTGGGAGGTTTTTCAGTGCCTCATGATCAATACTCTGTAACGATATTACCTCAACAACAGTATTCAGTTTTATTCTGTTAATAACTTTCAACTGATTAAGAGTAATAAAAGGTCACAAAACCCATAGCATCTTCAGGCTGGCCTCAAGATCTTCAGAGACTACTTGTTTTTACATCATTGCCATTAATAGTCTAATCACCATTCAGATGACTGGTTTATATATCACTCAGGCAGCTTATCTCTTATAGAGACCAAGTATTATTTCATTTCACAATCATGCCTATTGTCTGTTCCACTACTTACACTGCACCACAAATAAATAAATGATTGAAATTTATGCTCTTTGTTCCAGTCAATAAAAATATAATTATCATTTAATTTGAATAATTAAAAATAAACTCTTATTAATGTCAGCGTGAGCTTTGAAATATTCAGAATATATTGATTATACTGAAAATGGACATCTTAGAAGTAACAGTTTTTGACAAAAGATAATCCTAAAATTGTTTTATTATATTAATCCTATTTACAGTGGGTAATAGAAAAGAAGTTAACTGAAGTAGATAATGAAAAATTACACATTGTAATTTTTTACATTATATTGAGTAAAATCAAATGATACTTAGATCTCCCTATTTAATCATATTGTTATACCAAAGTCTATGTGACATTCATCTTAAAGAATGAGATATTATAATTCTGGTAGCATTTTAAGTGAGAATCTTAGTAATGCCAAGGATGACACCAAATCAAATTAGACCTACTAGTATTTATTACTAGAATGCTTTATGGTAGGTTGAGGCAATACAAGAATCAAGAGAAAGAGAATTGGCCTCAAGGTTAGGAAAACCTAGGTTCAAATCCTACTTCTGACACGATTATATGACCCTGGGGAAATCACTTCCCCTCTCAGTGTCTCACACTATACTCTTCATTGTAGAACAGATGGAGAGAGTACTCACTGGGAGTTTCCTAAATCACAGATTTGGTTCCTTACCAAGCTAAAAGGAAAAAAAAATGTTTCAAGTACATTGAATAAGACAAAGAGGAAACAAAATGTTTCCCTTGAGAATAAGCAGATTCCATTGGACCTTAAAACTCAAAAAACTCTGAGAATAAAACAATTCACCAAGCCAAAACCATTATTAAAAAAAAAAAAAAACTAAATGGAAAACAAGCATGAACATTCATATAAACCCACATAAATTCAGAAATATATGTATAAATTTACATTATGATTATAAATAGTTGTAGTTATGTGGAACCTCTATCAAGCTGTATTATCTTATGATTTAATTATTATATTGTTGTTGTTGTTTTTGCAATATACTTCCTTTTCCCTTAAAAGTAGTATATCACATACTATTGTGGGGGGGGGGCTAAATTGAATTGAAATTTCTTTAGATAAAATTATATGACTTCTTTCCATATCTCAATTAACCAATTTTCATTGGGTAATGCAAAACAAGCTTTGGAAATTATTGCACAATTGAAGTATGATTACAACCAGGTCTAACTTTTTATTAAAATAATGTATCTAGTTTATTTTTTAAAAAGCACAATCATTTTTATTACTGTATCCTATGCTCCTCTAAACTGTTTTTATTTTGTTCAATGCAAAATAACTAAATTAGAGACTCTTGTTGATCATTTAATATGTTTAAACTTTTCCTTTTTCTAGTGAAAAAAAATGACACCTGCTAATTTTAGGAATATTGCATAACTATTGTGTAGACTATGTCTAGAAAACTAATGCTTTCTTTGAATAGAGATAACTCCATTTAAGGTTTTTATAAGTTGGGATCTGCTGCATCCTGATCTAATGGTTAAATTGTTTGGGAAGACTAAGACGAAGAACAACAAAAACACCCAGTTCTTTTTAGTCTATTCAGTAATGACAGTATGTGAATAGGCTGCTTTCAAATGCAATATGAAACTTTGCTTTTAAAAAGGAAAAAAAAAGGGTATGATTAGTGTTAAATTCTCCCAATAGAATGCTGACCTTGGAGTCAGGAAATGTAGGGTTGAATGCTTTCCCTGATACCATACCAAATGTATAATTATGAGCAAGTCATTGAACTCTCCTGATCTCCGCATCCTAATTGGTAAATTGAGGCTTATGATACCTGTCTATAGAATCTGCCTCAATGGAAAGTGAGATAATGCACAGAAAGCACTTTGCATGACTGAAAACAATATATGTGTTAGTTAATTAAGTATATGAGTAAGACTCAAATGCCCTAGAATTATTTTAGGTAGCCAGTGACCTAGTTTTTCATCTTTGCATCTCATTGGCTTGTGTTTCTATTTACTTTCCCCTGAAAAATTAAGATTGTTTCTAGTGGCAGATCTTACCATCACAAATATTTCATTTTCACTTTTTGAAAGAGAAGCTTTCTGACTCTGTTACCTCATGACAACACGGAAATAACTAACATTAGGTTCTTAGTCAGTTGAAGGTAAGTTTTGTCAAATTCTACAATGTTGGAAAACCTCAAACATGGTTCCAGAAACCAATTGCATTTGTTTTCCAAGGATTAACCTAGAAATAACCAAGACAGTCAGTTATTTACTGATGGTAAATGTTTTGATCTTGTCAAGCAGTGGAACAAAAATAAATTTTTATGCAGCAAAATGTAATTAAAAATATAGCATAGTTCCCATTAGCATCTCAACTCATAACACATCTTGAATTCTATTTTTTGAGAATTTAGAGGAAGGCATAGGGGGAGGAAAATGTTCTCTATTTTTACCTACAGTTTAAAACAGAAATTGTCCCTAGTATTTTAAGATGTTATTAGATAATGTATGACTTTTAATGTTTTTTCTTGGCATCATTGGTTTGCTGCTCGAAAAGTCTATGGAAGTTTTTTGGTTTTGCAATCTAGAGTAAGTCCCTATAATCATCTAACGTCAACTATGTCAGCTTTCAGTTTTCTTGTGTCTTCAAGCATGGCTCTGTAAAAGAAATTGAATAAAATTAACCCTATTAAATATCTTGCTTCACACCATTAGCAATGGGAAATGGAGTGGACAATAGAAAATCCTGCTTTCTTTGAGACTTGTTTCTAGCTTACAGTGTATTTTCTGCGTGTGACTTCTGTCTCTTAGAAACATCCAGATGTTCCAACATTTGCTGCCTCACTTTTGAGAATTTTCCCTAAAAAGCATTTTTTTCTCCTGTTCTTCAGCAAGTTTCTTTAGATTTGCAAAATGAATATTGCATTAGATCTATCTCTTGATTACCTAAGAGTTTAGAAAGTAAGGAGGAGGGTTGAAATCTTTGTGTAGGTGTACAAATGTGTATTTCCAGTCAAGCTCCCTTTTTCTATTTTCAAAAGACCTCAAGTTTCTATCAAACATATCTTGAGAACAATAATATCTTAAGTATATGTGCATCAGGCCATATGTTTGATTTTTTTATACAAGGAAGTTCAATTGCATGTCAATAAAAATAGGCTTTTGTTATTGAGAGGTTAGCTAATAGTCAAAAAGAAAAAATCTATATCCACACTTATTTGGGTGATAGGGATTGGAGAAAATAATTTTTTTAATAGTTACTTTCAACATTGATTGAGTCATTCATCTTGAATGACTTCCCTTGAACCTGAAACCTAATTTGGAATCTGGTATTTCTGACTATCATTCATTCATTAACCACAGATTTAAATATAATATTTAAGGCAAGAAGTTTCATAAAAATCATTTATCATTCACTACCAGATTTTTTCCTAATTAACTATTATATGCTTCTTTTTTATTCTTCTGGAATCTTTCAAAATATAAAATAACACATCTGCTATCTAAATAGTCTTATTGAAGATGTGAAGAAATGAAAATTCTTTCTGCTGGTGGATACTAAAATTTCACCTGCTTTTGGTTAGTTAATTGAACTAGTAATTACTCCTGAACATGTGGGTTGGTTGTTTTCTGCCTGAAATAATTACCCAATGAGGCCTACACCAGGGCTATCAGCAGGAAGCTAACAATTGGTATATTGGTAAGAAGAGTTTATAAAGCACTTCTATGTTTGCTGGCAGATGGAGAAACAGATGGGTGCATAATAGATGCAAAACTAACTACATGATCCCCAAATCTTCTCAGTATCCGTTATCAACAAGGTCAATACTCCTAAAAATCAAATGTTTCAAACAACTAGAATGAGCAGAAACAGTTGAGAATCAGGTCCTGTTTTCAGGTCTATCCTTTTATGTGCCAGTCACTTTCCAATTTTTTTAAAGCATTTGATTTGCATTATCAAAATATTTCATTAGCAATATTTTTCATAATAAATATGTCATTATCAATAGGCAATTCCACTTAGAAAAATAATGACCACAATCTTCTATGATACATATTTATTCTGCCTCCTAACTAGGAATACATTCTTTGGAGCACAGTTTTCTTAAGAATTTCCCTCTAGAATTGTATGAAGAGAAATTTTAGTCTCGAACAGGTAGAGTATTTCAGAACATGTTTTACTCCAAAATATTGGGAGACAGTGAATAGATATGTAGTCACAAAATCTGGAGGAGTTGGATTTATAGTCTACTTCCCTGAGCAAGTAACTTTACATCTCAGTGCCCCAAATACATTTCTAGGATTTTAAATCTTAAACATAGTAATGATGTGCATTAGTAAAGAAAGTCTCTTCCTGGGAGATCTCTCCATCATTGGTTTGCCCAGACTCCTCTGTCTCAGAGAGAGAGAGAGAAAGAGAGCATGAGAAAAAGAGACAGAGAGAAAGAAAGAGAGAGAGATTGAGAAACCAAGAGATGGAAATAGTGATGTAGTGTGGGTCAAGCTAGATTTGGAGTCAGGAAGACCAGCATTTAAATCTTGTTTTGAACTTTTCTAATTGAATTTCCATCAATATCATCATTAGTCATTTCTATCCTAGGGCTATTGAACAAGATAAAAAGGTTATTGGTGTCATCTAGGATTTAGTTATGGGGAAATAAAAACCCATGCCAATATTACTGATAAAGAGAAATGGGGGAAGAAATGCTTCTAAAATGGCGCAACCTATACATTTTTTATCCTAGACCAAAGTTCTACTCATCCTCTGAGTTATGGCTCTGCTGCCCAAGGGAAAGTCTGTTTATCACTCTGAACCTCAAATGATTTGCTATAAGTTATCATACAAAATTGGCATGTGACCAATGATTTTTAAGTCCAAATTGCTTTTTAACATTGCATTTTTAGTTGTTTTTGCCTCTGGGACAATGAGTTGACCTAATTACTGAACAGGAGTGAGTTGTATTGACTTTAGGAAATTTGAACAGATTCTTTGCTGACTCTAAAATTCTTCCAGAGGAGGCAGTTGGGTAGCTCAATGACTTGAGAGCCAAGCCTAGAGATGGGAAGTCCTAGGTTCAAATCTGACCTCAGACACTTCCCAGCTGTGTGACCCTGGGCAAGTCACTTAACCCCCATTGCCTAGTCCTTACCACTCTTCTGTCTTAGAACAAATACACAGTATTGATTCCAAGATGAAAGGTATGAGTTTTAATAAATAAATAAATATAAATAAATAAAATAACTTCTAGAAACAAGAGTGGAGCTTATTAATATCCAAATGATTTCAGTGATATTGTATATAAGATAATTATATAAAAAAGAATGAAAGAAAAAAAAAGTTCAGTGTACAAATTGAAGAGGAATTGAATTCTATTAAGGAATATTCCAAAAGTACACCTATCTGGAGAATGTTAGCCATGGAGGAGTTTTTTAATTTGAGAAGTCATGATTGAGTGACATAATTTGTTTAGTAGTAATGATAGTGGTGATTTGATTATGATTTCAAGTGAAAAACAGAAGATGAGGGCATCATGCATTTGATTATAAAGTGGCAGTCAGGGAAAAGGGCAAGAAAACAACTATACTGAAATAATATTGTTTCCAAAAGAATGAAATTTTGGTTTGGCCAAAGAACAATGAAGAGGCATACTGAGCATAATATATCATAGTTATGCACTGGAAAGTATTTAAAGTATGTTATCAGAAACATGATTAGCATTAGTGGCTCTTTTGTTATTAGATATGATTTCCAAATTAGGCCATTTCATGTGTTAAATTTTGTCATCTGAAAATATTAATCATAACATACTTTATAGCCTTAATATCTCACATAACAGTGACTTGGATACTAAAGTCATATGATAATAATCTTCTCTCATGTCAAAATCTTGGTTAAAGACATTTCCTATAAAGTAACTATCACATAAACAACATATATTAAGTTATTCATAGAATCCTATGTTTTAGATCTGGAAGGTACTTGAAGGTCATCTATTCCAATTCCCTTATTTTATAGATTAGGAAACTGAGGTAAAAGAAATCAACTGAATGATTCAAGGTTATGTTATGTAAATATAATTGACTCCATCTTATAGATAGTGAAAATTTGACCAAGCATTGCTAATATGATTGTAATTTTAGGGTTTAGCGAGAGTTTAAAACAGTATCTCTAGCATCTCAATTTGGTACTTTCCCTCTTCCCATGTTGAAAGATGTGCTAGAGCCTGGAAACCAATAAAACGATTAGAAAAAATTTCTTATATTAGTTGGGCTCATGGTAAATTTTAAGGAACAAACCATAGAAATATTGTTCATTCAGGTGACTTAAAACAGAACAGTACAGCTCAGTTGAATGGCTAAGTATTACTTACCTTTGGGGTGAAATATAACTGATAATCTTAAGATTGAACATTACTTGGGTTTTCTCGACTGTAATAATAGATGAGTTCTAGGATTATATATGTATCTTTGTATACTTCATGGTGTCTAGTATAGAGTTGATTGCATTTTGTGGCATCTGAACTATATTTATTCATGGATTTCACTAGCTAGATAATATGGACAGTCATTGAATTTTAAATTATATCTATGACATATATACATAACGGATGTCATCGTCTAAAATATTTACTATTTACATAGTTATGTGATTCATGCACAGTGGTTTCTGCCAGTGTAAAATCCTTCATCTTCATGTTATTCACAAAATACCCTCAGTTCATATGCTTCTGTGCAACTTCAGTCTTGAACTAGGGCATATTCCAAGCCCCTTATAAAAAATAGAATTAAATGACTTTTATGTGTGTTAATACTTAAAATTGATTTAGTCATTCAATCAACAATCAACGAACAGCAATTTATGAGGTGTTTACTATGTTAAAGAAACAGACAATAAAATAATACAGATCAAGTCAGTCCTGATGTCAAAGAACATTTTATTGGGATCTGAGGGAGGGAAAATGAATAGAAAACAGAGTAAATGCAAGGAAATTTTGAGGAGAGAGATCTTGTAGCTATTTGGGTCAGAAAGAATTATATAAGAAGTGGTGCTTGAGTTGAACTCTGAAGGAGACTTTGAATTCCAACAGGCAGTTGAGGAGGCAGTGAATTTGAGTCAGAAGTTACAGTTTATGAAAAGGAATGGAAATGGGTGCTAGAATGGCAGGGTGAAAACTCAATTCAGAAATTTCATCATCAAAAGGATCTCTCTCAGTGTGTGATATGTATGTATCTACTGGTATAAATTCATCATAGGGTCTGAAAAAATGTTGGTGAAATGGAAAAACTTACTTTTAAATATTATCCTCTCATGGAACAATCTGTTGATCAACTACATGTGTGAATGTGCATATGTGTGCACAGGCACATGTGTGTATATGTATGTGTTAATGCTTCTAGGTTCCCAGAGGATTTTGAAGGTATAAATAGGAGGAATCCTGTCTTCTACAACTTTTTTATTCATCTTCTGCCCCTAACATATCTTTCTTCATGAGATAGTGGAGAGAATACTAAATTTGCCTTCCAAAGATCCTGTTTTAAGCCCTAACCATATTTTACTAGGTTAGTAGCGGTAGTCTCTCGGTGACCGAGAATGACTATTGTCTTTGTGCATTATCATCTATTGATGTACCCTCCTGTGGCTTTGGAGTCCAAAGGCTGAGGCGCAGAGTTTGTGGCACATGGGGCATGGGACGCCAGTTGTTACAGGAGGTGCGGTTGTGTCCTGGTGTCGGCGTTCACCTGCAGTGGCAAGATGTCGACGTCGCTCATCATCAAAGGTGGTGGCAGCATGGTGAATGTGGGTTCGCCAGCTGCTTCTGTCGGAGGCAGCGAGTTCTAGTTGCTTTGGTGTCATGCCAGCCCACTTCACGTTGGACTTTAGCTGATCCTTGAATCTTCTCTTTGGTCGGCCTTGTTTCCTGAGTCCAGCTGACAGTTCACCATAGAATACCTGTCTTGGTATTCGCTGTGGGTCCATGCGGATGACGTGTCCAGACCATCGTAGCTGGGTTTTGAGGACCAGGACTTCGATGCTGGTGGAGTTGGCTCTGTCGAGGACTTCCTGGTTGGTGATTTGGTCCTGCCATCGGATCCTCATGATTGACCGGAGGGAGTGTTGGTGGAATTGCTCCAGCTGCTTCATGTGCTTCCGGTACAGTGTCCATGTCTCACAACCATACAGGAGTGAGCTGAGGACCACTGCGTTGTACACTTTGAGCTTCGTTGCAGTGTTTACACCACTGTGTTGGAGGACTTTGCAGCGCAGCCTCCCGAGTGCCTGGCTGGCCTTTGGATCCTGGCATTGATCTCGTGGTCTAGGGACCCGTTGTTGGCGATGGTGCTGGCCAGGTACTTGAAAGTGCTGACGTTAGAAAGCTGCGTGCCATCGATTGTAATACACGGCTGGTTCGTTGGCCTTCCTGGTGCAGGTTGGAACAGCACCTCTGTTTGGCTGAGGCTGATAGTCAGGCCAAACAGTTTTGTTGCGATGGAGAACCTGTCCACAATGGTTTGGAGATGATTTCCTTGGTGGGCCATGAGAGCACAGTCATCTGCAAAGAGAGCTTCCAGGATGAGTCTCTCTGTTGTCTTTGTTTTTGCAGTCAGGCTGCGAAGGTCGAATAGTGAGCCATCTAGTCGGTATTTGATGTAGACGCCCAGGTCTAGAGCCATCACAGCATGTCATAATACTTGGGTGAAAAATAGGTTGAATAGTACCAGAGCGAGGACACAGCCTTGTTTCACGCCATTGGAGATGTTGAAGCCATCGGAAGTCTCTCCACCAGAAGGACTTCCCCTGTCATGTTGACATGAAAGAGCTGGATCAGTTTGACAAATTTTGCTGGGCAACTGAGCTTGCTGAGGATCACCCACAATGCGTCCCTGTTCACTGTGTCAAACGCCTTTGTCAGGTCTATGAAGACAATGTAGAGACTCAGGTTCTGCTCAAGGCATTTTTCCTGCCTTTGCCTCACTGTGAAGACCATGTTGATGGTGCTGTGATCTGGTCGGAAGCCACATTGTGATTCAGGCAGGTTCTGCTCTGAAACAGATGACAGGAGTCTGTTGAGTATAACCCGAGCGAGGATCTTTCCAGCAGTGGAGAGTAGTGAGATGCCTCTGTAGTTGTCACAGGTTGATCGTGAGCCTTTGTTCTTGTATAGGGCTATGATGGAGGCATCTCTGAGTTCTGGGGGCATGTCTTCCTCTTCCCATATGCTGGTCATACTAGGTTAGTAAATGTTTACTAATTTACTAGTTTATTACTTTCTTTTTTAAAACAAATTTACTAATTTCTGCAATCACAATTAACCCTATTTTTGTTCATCCCCTTTACCCACATCTTTATTCTATCTTCCTACTTCCCTATAGGGTAAGGTAGGTTTCCATAGAGGAGTGTGGATATTATTCCCTCTTTGAGCTAGTTCCAGTGTGAGTCAAGTTCAGTCATACAGCTTTAACCCTCTTCTCCTCCTCTGCATTTACCACTTATGTGTCTCTTAATGACAGGTAGTTTAACTACTTCTATTTCTCCTTTTGTCTATCTCTATTATTCTATCTCTCCTTTTATCCTTCTATCTCTTCCCTATGTATTCCTATTTCTCATCCCTCCTTTAAAACATCAGTCCATCTTATTTAGCTTCTTTCCTTCTTTCTATATATACTCCTTTTCATCATTCTAGTATTTTTAAAGTATCTTAGGTATTTTAAGTACCTTGTCTTTCAAGTATCATAGATCTCTTTTTTTCAAAAAGAATTTTTTTATGGTTTACTTGATAAATATAAACATTTCCAAATAAAAAGGATAGAAAAAAGGGTTTGTATATGAATCCATGAATCTATTATGTACAGATTATTTTAAAGTATATATTATAGTTATCATGGTAATATTAATGCTGCCCTGCTTATATCATAGATATCTTAATTATTTTCATTATTACCTTCTCAGGTCTGTATGTATTCAGTTCAACCTTATCCAAAATCCTTAAGTTTTCATTTTACATTTTTATGCTTCTCTTGAATGTCAAATTTATTTTATTTTTTGGTTAGGAAAGTCTGAAATTCATTTATTTCATTAAATATCTATTTTCCCCCTTGAAGGATTATGCCCAATTTTGCTGGCTATGTAATTCTAGACTGTAATCCTATATACTTTGCCATTCAGATTATCATATTCCATGGCTTTTGGTCCTTTAATGTAGAAGCCAGTAATCCTGTGTAATCCTGACAATGGTACCTCAGTATTTGAATTGTTTCCTTCTGGTAGTCTCTCTTACTTTTTTCCTTAGCCTAGGAATTCATGACTTGGTTGTATAATACAATAGTTCTGGAGTATTTTATTTTGGGGTCTCTCTCAGAAGGTGATCTATGGAATCTCTCTATTTCTATTTTCCCTCTTATGAAGGACATCAGGACAATTTTTCCTGATGATTTCCTCTAATATAGATAGTGTCCAAGAACTTTTGTTGATCATGGCTTTCAAGTATATTGATTATTTTTATATTATCACTTCTAGATCTATTTTCCAGATTGGTGATTTATTTTAAGTGAAGAGTTTTAGATTTTCTTTTATATTTTTTATGATTTTGTTTTTATTGTTTCCTGCTCTTATGGTCTCATTAGCTTTTATTTGTCCAATTCTAATTTTGAGGAAATTCTTTTCTTCCTCGGTTTTTGTGTTTCCCTTTCCATTTGGTTAATTCTATTCTTTAAAGAGTTGATTTTTTCAGCATTGCCTTTGTTTTGGCCTCGATTTCCATCTAATTGATTCTATTCTTTAAGGAGTTATTTTCTTGATTGAATTTTTCCCAGCTGTGAATTATTCTGTCAATTCTCTTCTTATTTTTTTAACTTCTTTTCAGGTTCTTCCAGGGATTCTTTTGAGGCCTGAAATCCTTTCACACTTTCCTTTGAGTCTTTACATGTTTCCTTTTTAACATTATTATCCTCTTCTCAATTCATATTTTAGTTTTCTCTGCCACTGAAGTAACTTTCTAGGGCAAAGTTTTGTGTTTTTTTTTTCTTTTGCTCATTTTTTCTAGTTCTCCACATCTCCTTTCCCCACCCTACCCCTGGCCTGTTGAGATTCTTCTCTGTTACTGGGGTAGAGGATGCATTGCTCTAAACTTCCAGAATATTCTTCTCTGGTATTTAGAGAAGGGCTGACTGCCCTTGCTCTTCACAGTGTATTTGTCAAGGAGGTGCCCCAGCTATGTTGCTCTGGGGAGGTTTATAGCTGTTTTTTTTTTTCACCTATATTCAGCACCCTTGCTACCAATTCTCCTATTGTTGTATAGGTTGGTCTGGTCCACACTCTGCTTTTTCCCTATTCCTGCCAAGTGGTCTGGATTGGACAGGCTCCCTATCTTGGACTCTGATGACCAAGGCACTCCAGTGCCATGTGGGAGTGACTTCAATGTAATTCCAGTTCCCCTGTAGCCCAGGGGTATGCTGTTTGTAGAGTTCCTGCCTTTTCTACTTGTGCAGAGTAACTAGCCTAGTTTGTCTCCATTCGGCAACCTTATGGCCTCTGGCAGAGTATTGGGCTTCTCCAAGATCTGCAGGTTCTCACAGATGCTTTGCTGCCTAGGCTGATGCCTCTTCTTACCCAGCTGAGATACATTTCTCCATCTTTCCTTTCTCTTAAGGTGCTTTATGTTTTGTGTGTGGGTGCAAGGAGTAGAGCATCCTTTAGTCTTCCATCTTATCTCCCGGCATGCAACTCTCCCAAATCACATTAACCATGTATACATTACATTTTGTCATCTGTAAAATGGAGGTCATTATATTTATACTACCTAATTCCAAGAATTGTCATGATCCTCAAATAAAAGAATACTGAATATCAAAGGTTTTTTTTTTTGTAATGGTAAAACACATGTAAGTACTTTGCTCAAGATCTTTTCTGGGTATTGAATATTTTGTACAAAAATGAAAAGTGGCACTCTCCTATCCTCAGAAGCTTCCTAGTCTAATGGAGGTTAGGGAAGGAATGGAAGATATAACCTAAACTAAGGTAAATTTTGATTGAGGAAAATGAGAGATCAAAGTGAACATACCTAGGGAAATTGGAGAAGTTAACTAAGATTCAGGGAAGGGGATGAACCAAGAAACTGATGGCATCTTAGCTGTTTCCAGAGGAAAAAGAGGATGAGCAGGCAAATAATTTTAGGGAATGAATGGTAAGTATGGCTGGTTAGACAATACTGAATCAAGAAAGTGCAGGATAGGTTTGACAAATGATCAGAAATCCTCTTTTGTTGGAACATAGAATGCTTGAGAAGAAACAGGTTGAAACAAGATTAGAAATATCTCCTTGAATCCTACTGTCTAAGGGTTTAAGTGTCATACTCAGAAATTTATATTCTGTCCTATAATCAACTAGTAACCATTGACAGTTTTTGAGCAGAGGTATAACCTATGATTTGCTGTGCATTAAGGTGATAATTTGGGGAGCTGTGTGATGAATAGATTGGCAAAGTTATGAAACCCATTAAGGGGAACCAGTTAAGAAGCTAGTTCAGGAGAACAGGGTTGAAGGTTTTAACTACTTTTCTGGCAGTGTGAGAAGGGGAGGGAGATGGATGTGAAATATGTTTTGGAGAGAGAAAGTAAATATTCCTAATTCCTTTTACTACATCTGTTATTTTATTAGTATGGGAAGTTTTCCTGGGGGACTTGCCCTACCAATGCAGGTGGTTTCTTCTCTGAATTTTTTTTTTGTCTTGGAGTTTCTTCAGATGGTGAGAGGTTAAATGACTTGCTCAATCTCAAAACCAATTTACCTTAGGGGGGACCTTGAACTCATTTCTTCTTGTCATTGAAGTCAACTCTCTGTCTAATATAATATACTAGATCTCACAATAAATGCATGGTATCATGCAAAAATTATTAGGGATTAATATCTTACTAGAATTATTAAAGACTGATTATTCCTTATCAACACAGGAAACATTCCTTATTCTCCACTAAATTTATTGGCTTGGAGATTATGTTTGATCAGTCATTCAATCAATTAGTCAAAAGGCTCTATTACTCATTAATTGGATTCCCCAAAAGTAATCACTGACCAGCCCACTGCTTGTGAGCTTTTATTGTTTTTTGGATTGGGAAATAATAGGCATAAAAAATTACATATCATCTTTTCCTATATAAACCTTGAGTGAAACCAAAGTCATTTCATAATAGATTGGACACTATAAGCAAGGAAGGAAGAAATACTTGATGCATACTAGAATTTAAGGAATGAGGAAGGAGAGTTTTCATGAGTGAATACAGTTGTTAATGTTTTCTGAAGAATGAAGATATTCATTTTAAAAGGTGAGAAATTATCTAAGCACTGAATAATCCACCAATTAAAATTTTGTTGAATTTATATTTAATTGTCAAGAGAACAAGTCTTTTAAAACAAAACAAATTCCTTAAAAAATAGCTGGAAAACTCAGATACTTTAGATGTTTGTTAATACTCACTTTACTAATCTTGAAATCAATGATAGAAGTAATAATGTAGAAATATCACACATAACTTCAAGTTTAGTAAACAAATATTGATGCAAATTGTAGCTAAAGTTATTTTTAAAAATATTTGATAATTCAGTAAATGCCTTGGGAAAATATTTATTTCCTTGATTGTGTCAATTAGTGAAAGAAGAATGAAATGGTGTTATAGATATATGTAGATTGAAGAAGACTTCTTCTAACACATACTTGCCATGTGGTTATGAGTGACAAACTCTCATTTATCTACATAACTCTTTTAGAGAAATTGCTAACCTACAATGATAGAGGGAGATACCTCATTGATTAATTTCTTATAACAGTGATTTACAGATCTAGTCCCTATTCTCATGAATGCAAAATTTAAAATTATCTCATATGACAAGTATTAATCAGTACAATTGAGTTAAAAAAGATTCAAGAGAATGCACAAAATCAGCAACAGTTATGAGTATTTCAAAATACAAAGAACAGAAAGAAGTTTACTATAAGAATGCTTTATATAATTTATTTTTTAAGTATATTAAATGTAATAAGGTAGCACTGAAATTGTCCTATATCCATTCTGTCCTTCATTTTTTTGTTTTCTTTTCTGTGTTCTTTAGAAAATATTTATTACTGTTTTTCTCCTTCCTTATTTCCTTCCTTCCTTCTTATAGGGAATGAAAGAACACAATTAGTTCAAATCATGGACCTTTAATGAAATGCCATGATAAGAATTAATGATTGAATAAATGAAGTATTTATTAAATCCTTACTATATGGAAAATGCTAGACTAAGCACTGGTGATACAAATTTAAAAAGTGAGATAATTCTCACTCTTGAAGAGCTCACATTCTAATGGGTTGGACAATACATGTGGTGATAACACCTATTAAAATGTTTAGGCTTAGGGTCCTAGGCTGGCTCCATCAGAGTTTGAGGGGATATAGTGGGGAAGTTGGTGGGAGGTGAAGAAGGTTTGCAATAAAATATTTTCTCCCTGAAACATTAGGGCATTCTCCCACAAATATTCAGAAACACAGTGGGGAGAATATTGAATGTATGAAGATCATATGAAGGAATCAAATATAGAGAGGTCTTCTAAGGCTTCTATGGATGTTACTATGCTGTTGCTCATGTTCCTTACTAGACACATAATTTCTTCAGACTCTACTTTTTTCCTAGGCTCATAATATTTGTTTAGGTGCTCATCTCTGTAAAGCCATCTCTTCTAGGTCAATTTCAGTCTGCGAGAGTATAGTGGTCAAAACCTCTCTATCATAAGTGTATGCTGACAATTCTTTAGTCATAACTACATCCAACTAACAAAATCCAGGTAAAGTCCATACAGATTAAGATTAAGTTTTCATTTTTAATCCCCTGGGAGATCACTACTTTCTATTACTGATAACAGTATTCAGATAATCCAACAATCCCCCCAAAATGATTAAGAACAAAAGGCAAGCTGCTGAAAAAACAAAGTCAGTTTTCCACTAACTAAACATAACACTGTCTCTTTTTATGGTTATCTGTCAGTAGCAAATGAATAACTAGTAAATATTTAAACTGGAATGTAATAAAATGGTGAACCTAATATCTCATTTGAATGTCATAGGAAATCATCTGTTACTGTATTTATTTTAAACCAACCAATCAATCAATCGGTCTGTCTATGAATGAATGTATGTATGTATGCATGCATGTATGTATATATGTATGTATGTATCTATCTATATTTTATAGGAATTAACCTATGTTGCTGAGTGATTTTATAACATTCTTTGACCAAAAAAAAACAAAAAACAAAAAACAACTTCATTCTCTGAATAGTCACCAAAAAAACTAGAGTGCTAAAAATGCTATCAGATTCTTCCCATCTTGTTTCTTTTTGGTTAGGCTGAGTTAATTTTCATCTAGTTTATCTGGATATCATGCCAGACATTTCAAAAGTTGAGTTTCTGTTCTTTTTCAGACTAATTGTAGGGGTAGACTATTTTTTACTGATTAAATGACCCTTAAGAAAAGGTGATATTCTGTGACTTTGTTTTGTTCACTTTCAATTTGAGGCCATAGTTTTTTGTTTGTTTTTTAAGATGTTTCACTGGAGCTGATGTTACTGGTCCAATATCTTCTCATCTTTACATCTTTCTTCTAATTTAGGACATACTTTTATCATTGCTCTCCATAATTTGATTATAAGCAAAATATTCTGAAATGATACTCATGTCTATCACAAGCCATTTCCTACTTATTTTTATTTGTTTTATTTCTCATCATTGTCAAAAACATCTTTTATTTTAAAAAAGCATTAAACTTGTATATTAATGTTCACAAAATTTTCATAAGAGTATCTTGTTTGCTTTCATGTTCAATTCTGTTCTACCTATTTCTCTAGCAATTCTGTGTAACGTTTCAGATGGTGTAACATTTACACGTGTTTAAAGTTACTGTGATTATTGTAGTGATTCTACTTTTTAAAATTCAGTATCAATTTATATGTCTTTCAATATTTCTTTGCCTTCTTTATAATTATAATTTCTTATGTGCTAATAATGCTCATATAACTATTCCATATTCACATCATTCCTCAATATTAGATGGATATGTTATTTCTAATTTTTTTGCTATTATAAATAAAGGCACACTGAATTTTAAAACTATTTTGCCCTTCCATAATATCCTTAGTACACAATCTTGATAGTGGGATCACTTAGACAGTTTTATACATTCAACATATTGTATTGTTTACTGAAACATTGCTTTTTTGAAACATTGTATATATCTCCTTCATCAATTCAATATTGGGTCATTTCCTCACCAATTCAATGAACATTGAACCTAATATCTAATTTTTTACCACATTGGAATATAAGATGTTATTTCAGAGACATCCAATTTACATTTATTATCTTCTTATGAAATTCAGGAAAACATTGAGATTGTTAATAATTATTTGTAAATTGACTCCCTCCCCCCCCAAATTCTTTGTATCTTTGACCAAAAAATATTGTGAAAAGAAATTGTTCTGTTAGGAATTTTTCTTAATTAAAGACTTGGATGTCAGGTGCATAACAGCAACATTTGGGGCATTTTTTTCCCTAGCCTATTTCTTTAAAAAAATTTCCTGATGAATTTTTGGTATATACTTTTTATAATTGAATCCATCTTTTTCATCATTTATTCTATTCATTGAGTGTACAAGAATTTTTTCACTTTCAATTAATTTTGTTGTCTCTCGGTTTCAAATTTTATTGAATGGTAGGTGCTCATTGTAAATAAATACATCACATCATTTTGATGGAAAAAAATCTCTATTCCACTATCAAGTTTATCTAATACAAGCATGTGTTTCATTTCTAAAGTGTATATTCTTATACATTTTCTATTTTATTGATGTATTTCCTACATATTCATTTATTAAATGATATTCTTAATTTTGCTCACATATATGATATATTTGATTTTTTTCTGAATCTTATCAAGGGTAGCCTTTGTAACCATATTTGTTTCAAGAATATAATTTCTCAAAGAATTACCATGGATTGCTTAAGAAAAACCTGGGAACTGGGTTACTTAGGATTAGCTGTTCCTTTAATGACTTAAATTGCAGGGAGAATGTCATTGTAAACAAAACTAAATACTTCTATATCTTACATCTAGACATCTTTTTCAAAAATGTAACATATAATAGAAGATCATTTAGTAATTTACTATTTCCACCAAAGAGTTAATTATAGCAAATATTTTTAAATTTATATTTATTTATGAATCTAATTATTAAATTTGAAAAGCAGCAAAACTTATTAGAAGTACAGAAACCTTTCTCCAAAGTGCATTAACCTCCTACTCATCAGAGATCAATCTTACAGCAATTCCAACCCTCTGGAACAAATTCTCCATCCTGGAAGTAAGCAGACAAAGCAGTTGTCAGGAAGCCCAGCCTGAAGCCATCCTTTATTCTTTAGGCCCTCAGTTTGAGCCACAGTAACTCTCCTGTAGTATAATTCTTGAAATATTTGGTTATCTGGACTCCCCGTCCACAATATCTCAGAAGTTGTGAGTTATAAGAGGAACTCGGTGCTCAGCTAAAGTAAAAGCTGGAAGGCTAACACTGAACGGAAAGATAGGAAAACTAAAATCCTGAACTTGAATTGTATTAATGCCCAGAGTAATAATGGTTATCTATAATAATGGCTGTGGGGCATAAAGTAACATTTGAATTATTTTCAGTTATATGTATTTAAGAAAAGTGTTTAAGACACCTAGCAGTATCTTCATTTTGAGAGTGGCACCTAAATTCTACTCTGAGCCCTTATTATGATGGAGAAGAAAAAATGGGTTCTTGAAATGTATCCTAGATTAGCCCTGTGCTGCCAAGCTGAAAAAGACATTGAGAATGAGTCCAGTGATGAGCCATTTCTTTAATGTGAGGCCAAATTTAAATAAGTTTTTAAGAATCTTGTTCTCTAATGGACTACAAAGTGATGACACTGGGTGATAGTAACTTGTGAAGCTTATTTACTATGGCATACAAGAGTTCTGGGCTGTTGTGGTGGAGGGGATTATCCATACTGATGAAATTAAAGCCCATTGACAAATTAAGTCACTTTGCACTGAAAAGGGAAAGCTTTGCGATTTGAAAAATTCAAATATATAGAAAAGCCAATTCTTTCGTAATACCAGGTGAATTAGTCACTACTCTCTTATAAATTCATCATACATGGACAACATAATTAAGAGGTTGTTAATGGGTCAAAACCAGAGAGTGGCTAAAGCTCAAAGGTTAGTTCTCCATCACATTGAGTATTTCAAATTTTGAGGCATTTCAGAACAACAACAAAAAAAAAAACATGCCATTCAAGTTAAAGGTGATAAAACTACTTAATAGAATCTATGCAATGTCTTTCTTTTAGAAAATTAAACTTATTCCATGGAGCTAAATATTTTGAAGCAGTGCAATTTTTCCATCATTGAGAAGGAAATTCAGAAACATACTGCTTAGCATATCAATCCAATGGGAACTTCATGCAAAAGTAATATTTTAACAGCAGGCTGGAAGGAAGAGTCATTACCTTGTCAAGTGACAGTTACAAAATTAGACATAGCCTTAAAGGGAATAAATGGTGGATTAAAATGTTTTTGAAGCTACTCATTTGTCTAAACTTTATTAAAGTTTTTTACCAAAGGGTAATGATATTGATCGATATATTGTCATATACCCAGAGCAGAAACAATGTGAAGACAAGGATGATAAATGATTTCTCTTAAAAAGCATTAGTGCTGATGACCAATGCTATCTGAAAAAGTATTTGCATGAATTCACCAGATTTTAAGTGTCTGATTCTAAAGGAAATAATGTGCATCAAACCATAGCATAATAGAAGCCGGAGAGGTGGAAAAGGAAGTGATTTAATAGATTAAAGAGACCCAACATACCACTCAGTGTTGTCATTATAAAACTATCATTAGTTTTTTTTTTCTATAAACCTTAGAGGTTTTGCATATTTAATCAGTAAATGTTTATAAATCTCCTGCTCTTTGACTATTTTATTATATAGATTATGAATCACTATATCATTTGGATTCTGTTTATGTTAATGTCAACATTCATTCTGGTTTAGAAAAGAATAAATTCCAGTGTTCTAATATAATCCATTTAAATAATATTATCCTTCCCCATAGTCAGGACTTATGTTCCTTAAGTGTAGTATATTTGATTTAATAGTGTCATAATTAATGAATAAAAGACATACTTTATAGGTCACTATATTATTTATTACTTTGGATATCCATTAGCCTGTTCTTAAGGAGGTACAGAGGTCTTTAAATTTATGTGCTCTTTCTGATTTCTTATTTGTAAATATCATGTTGGCAGGAAAAATGAAAATTCTCTGTGTACTGTATGTCAAATTTTCCATTTTTCTCTCTTCGCATCCTTTATCTTGAGCAGATTTATATTATTACCCATATATCATGTGATTATAGATATAAAGCTTGAAAGAATTTTATAGAACAAGTCTAGTTCTCTCAGTGAACACACTAGAAATTTGATAAATTAAAAAAGTTAAGTGACTTACTTACAGTCAGACATCTAGTAAGTTTCTTAGGCAGGATTTCATCTTTACTCTTTGTGACTCTTAGTCCCATGCTCAAAATTCTCTACTACATTGTCTTTCTATGTATTCCATCATATTGGGCAGCATGATCGTATTTTACAATAGAATTTGCCAGCATAAAAATGAAGAGGACACCTTTGCCCATCCCCCAAAATAAACAAAATTGAAAATGAACTTTTAAAGATGTCATTAATAAATGAGTAATTTATATATGATAGGGAGAAATGAGGAAATGAATATTTTTTAAAATGAACTTCTAAAATACACAACAATGAATATTTTTTCCCTGATTTTGTTAGTTAATGTACTTCTAAAATTTTGCTGGCATTCACTGGGACATCTGATTTATACACACACACACACACACACTGTAATATTTATTGGGAAAGGAAATAGGATTGGGAAAAATGGAGATAAATGGGGGTTAATGGGAGATTTGTATAGGGGTAAGGAGGAGTTAAAGGGAGAGAGGGAATATTGCTTGGTGAGGCAAGGGAGGGAGATGCCCCCTGCTGAGAGGAAACAGCAGGGGTCCAATAAGGACGGCTTGTCTTTGAATGACTGAAACTGAACTTCAGCTCCCTCTATGACCAGAAGAGATAGTCCACTTATCTGACTTCGAATTCAAATAATATAAAGTTTAATAATCCAGTTGGAATTGGAGTTTTTCCTTAGCTTCAGAGTATAGGGCCAGGCCCTAGAGGCTGGCGGAGGGTTTGTCCCACTCCCGTCTACTCTCGTTCTAATTCAGAATCTTAGCAGTACACAGAAAGCAAACAAGAACAAATCTGACCTTCAGAGGCCTGTGTCTTCCGGCTGAACCAAGAAGAGCATGCCACTCCAGACTGGGCTGAACAAGCTCCACTCTCCTCCAACCCCAGGACGCAAGACCCACACAGCAGCAAGGGAGGACTAGTCACAAGACTCCACTGCCACTCCCAGCAGGAAGGAAGTGCTAGTCACAAGACCCGACTGCCACTCCCAGTTGGGCCCTTCCCCCACAAACTGTCAGTCTTGTTTCCTTTCCACAACACACACACACACACACACACACACACACACACACACACATGCATACACCCCTAAATATAATATTACATATGTGTATATGTGATTGATACATTTCAGGATGTACCATGCCCCATGATTGTCATTATAATGGTCTCCTTGCATCTCTACTTCTGCCATGCTCTTCCCCATCATATTCTCTGGTACCCATTTGTTTCCTAGTCAGGAGGAATTAATTTTGTTTCTAGTCCCATGAAACCATAAACTCCAGTTCTAAGGAAAGGACTCAGCACTTTTTCCTTGAGGCCAAGTCCTTTCCTCATCTTCCAGTTCTAATGTGTCTTACTCTACCATAACTTTGTTCAGTCCCTGTTCCCCTCCTTCTTCTGGGCATATTCTTGTCATTCTAAGAACTGGAGTCACATTTCTTATTCCTGGTTCTAATGCTAGCTCCATGCTAGCTCCATCAGACCTCTCTCATACTAATTGCTTGTGTGTCTGGATGCTTTTATTCAATGCCTCTTGCCAAGTGCCTCCCAATGTCCTGAAAACACATACACTTTTTCTTTGATCTCCCACTTGGGTATACTTCTAATACCTGATTCTTTCCAGGTTAATTACCTTTTCCCTATATCTGTGCCTGGTTCCTGGGATCTGGCCACATATGGCTTATCTTGACACTGATTAATGTTCTGTTCTGATAGTCACTAGTAGATAGTACTGAATGGAAAAAATAATATTAGTGCCATAGATGCAAATGGAAATAGAATATGCATTTTAAATATATATATATACATACATATATATTTGTTTTTGTATCACCTTCATTTTCTTTCTGCATCCTTTCCTGAATAATATTATAGAAAGTTATCCTTTATGACAAAAAATCATTTTTTAAAAAAAGTAAAGGGGGGAAACCAGCAAAAATGATTAATACATTGAAAAGATCTGACCATATATGCAATGTTCTATTCCCCTGTGCTCCCCACCTCAGAATACATATTTTTACACATAGAATAAAAAATCGTTTTATTTTCTTAAACTCAGCTATGAAACATTTATGATATCACAAACTTACCTCTCTTAAATTAGTCAAAAATGCTATTGGAGTACAGGTGCATGGTAGTCTCAACCCTGTTACCTTTTTTAGCCATGATCTAAGGCAATTATCCAGGACTACTGAAGCTACATGTAATCAGACGTCCAGAAAACCCAGCAGAATTGCTTAGGCTCTGACTGTCCTTAGAGCTACTTTTCTTCTTTTTGAGTTTTGGGCTCCTTGTCTCAGTCTCCTGCTCGACTTTTAGTTAGCATATTCCTTTGACATGGAGGCATATTCCAGTAAATTGACAACAGCTTTTAAAGATATTCCATGGACTCTGTTTATCAAAACTACAGAGGAAAACATAGAGCTGAGGATATTTGACTTTTTTTCATCCCTACAACTTTTCCTAGTTGCAGACAAATCAACTTGGGGTAAAACCAAAAGAGCTAGGTGGCACCAAGAAATCCATTAATGTCTACCCTAATTTCATTATCCTATCTCTGCTGAGGATTTTTTCCAGCAACAAACCACATAGACTCAAAATGCTTTGCTGCACATTCTCTGGTTATTGAATTTCTAGAGAAAGAGCTCAAACCTGTAATCTTTTTCATTTGTGAAATTCCCAACCATGAAAATTCTGTCTAACAGAGAAAGGTTTTACCTACATCACTGGGTCTTAGAGAGTTGTCTAGTACATTGAGAAGTTGTGACCTGTCCAGGGTCCATCAGCCTGTATGTGTCCAAGTCTGGACTTGAACCTTGGTCTTCATAGCACCCGGGGATCTATCTACTATGCCATATTTCCTTTCATAATTTCCAAGCCATTCTTTGAAGAACAACTCACAATCCACCATATTCTTAAATAGTTCCTTGATCATACAAAGAAGATAGTCCACCTTCCCTCAGATCTCAATAAAACTATAACTTTTGGATGTCCTTCTATCTCCTTACTAAACTGTAAATTCGATTAAGATAAAACAAGTATTTCATCCAAATTTTGAACTTCTGGTGTCGATCTCTGTAGGCACTAAATATTTGTTTTTATTTTTAATTGAGCACCTACATCATATTCTTCCTCATGAAGGCATGGAGACAACTCAGGGTTTCTGCAGGCCATGCCTGAAAGTCAGAAACCTCCTATAGAAAAAGGATGAAAAAAGTTTTCCCAATGACTGCTATCCCTTAACCAGTGTAATTCATTTCAGAGACTAGCACGTGGCCTAGCTGACCACTGAGTAATAAAAATTTAAACTGATAACTTTCAATGGCCATTAATAATGGTAGAGAAGGGCTCTATGTGTTCTATTGGCCAGCATACCAACTCCAAGAATATCACAAATTATTTTTTTCAAAAAGGATCAGAGATGAGTTGATTTGCATTGAAAGAGGACCACTGTAGCTTCTCTCCCTAATTAATGGCTCAGCTAATTCTTAGTACAGGTTTATTATTTACTCCTCAGAAAGTTGCTTGACCCATTTATATTTCTTGAATCAATTGCAAGTTCTAGACTGAACCACCCCTTCATTTTACTGATGGCTTTCACATACATGATCTTACTTGATCCTCGCGATAACTGAAATAGGCAGGTTTGGAAGAATTATTCTACCTTTTTGCAAATAACCCTTGGACCAGAGAAGTCAATTCAAGTGTTACAAAAGTACATGCATACATAACTTTAAATAAGTTGATGAACATCTTTGCATCTCAGTTCCCTTGTCTGCAAAATAATGAAATTTGGAATTGCACCTAATGATCTCCAACGTCTCCTTTAGTTTAGCTCCAAAATCTTGGGCTCTCTGTATAGAGTAACCCAGCTAGCAAAGAGCAGTCAGGATGAGGAACTAGAACTTCTGACTCTTGGCCCCTTTTAACTAGACCACCCCAACTTCAGTTATTCATTATTAGTTAAGTTATATACTATTTTGCAGAAAATTGAAATATAAACTTTTTAAATGTTATCTATTAACATTTTACACATTTTAATGCTACCCTTTCAAAAACACTTCCTATACTTCCTTTCCTTATTGGAGAGTATGCCAAACATAATTGATTTTTTTTCACATGAATCATTATCAACATTACAAGCATTAATTATTTCACTGTTATTTTAAGGCACCACTTCCTCTGGGTCCTACTGAGATGGGTCGAAGCATTGCCCCCTACTCTAAACAACCCAGATGGCTGCGCTTTTATCTTTGTTTATTCTTTTACCTCTGCTTCTATCATGTCTCACTGGTAGCAGTTTGCTGTTTGGTTAACATAAACAAAATTTTATATATTCTAATCTTCCCTAAATGCTTGAAAAAATACTTTCCCTTTCTCTTGTGGCATAAAAAGCATGGATGTTAGGGCAGGGTTAGAGACATTCCCCTTCACCTGACCACCATCTCACTTACCACTGATGGCAGCACAGATTACTTTTTCCCTAAGATGTTGTTTGCCCATGTTCATGCTCATCTGCTACTCTTCTGCCCACTCACACAGCCTCCCTGCTAGTATATCATTCCCAATCTGACATTTCACTCTCCAGAAGAGTTTTGAGTTATTTGTAAACTTGAAGATTTCATTGCCACGCCCTTATGTAGATGATTTATAAAATTGTCAAGTAATATCAGCCTCAGCACTGATCTCTGGTGTGTATCATGGTGGAGAACTTTGATCTGGTCCATAGAGATGTTGTACTTACTGTTGAGACAGGTTTCATTCGTAGGACTGCCAGTAACTTCTTACAGGCTTTTGTACGAGTTGAATGTCCCTTGGTCTTTGCTTGAAAAAAAAGCATGTGTTGAGAATTCTGACATTCTTTAATGAAGAGTGCTCTATAACTATACGATTGTAATATTCTGTATTCCAGCCTTAAGGATGAGTCAGTTATTATACAGTAATTGAGATTAGTGCCCCAAACCATGCATGAAAATTAGTCTTATTTCTTTAGGGGCACATATTGTCTTTTTATCAGTCCTTTCTTCCTAATACATATATTTTTGTAATGGCTTACATTTATATTATGTTGTCTGTTTATCAAGATCTAGCTATCTAGCCTTCCATCTATCTATCTATCTATCTATCCATCCATTTATCCATCTATCTATCCATTATCATTCTTTCTTTCTACCTATCTATCTATCTGTCTGTCTATCTATCTATTCTTCTATCTCTCTATCTATCATCCATCCATCCATCCATCTATCTATCTATCATCTATCTATCCATCCATTTATCCATCTATATATCCATTATCATTCTATCTATCAATCTATCTATCTGTCTGTCTGTCTATCTATCTATTCTTCTATCTCTATATCCATCATCCATCCATCCATCCATCTATCATCTATCTATCTATCTATTAATCTCTTATTTATCTATCCATCTATCCATCCTTCTATCCATCTGTCCATCTGTCCTCCCTGTCTGTCATCCCTCTCTCTCTCTCCCTCTCTCTCTCTCTCTCTCTCTCTCTCTCTCTATATATATATATATATATATATATATATATGTCTATCATCTCTCTCTATTTTTGTTCATGACTTATAAATGTATACCAATAATTACTTTTTTACATTACATGGTATGCTTAGAGAGAAACGCATATCTATATATGTGAAAATATATCTGTATGTGCATTATATTGATATCTGTATATACATAGCTACAAATCTATATGTGTATATATGCATATATAAATACATAGATAAAGATATAGATACAGAGATGTAAATACAGATTTATCTATCTATATTTAAGGGCAGTCGGGTATCACAGTGATCAAGCACCAGGCCTGACTGATCTTCAAATGGAGCTTCAGACACTTATTAGTTGTATGATATTTTTCAAGTCACTTAAAGCTGTTTGCCTCAGTTTCCTCATCTGTAAAATTAGCTAGAGAAAGGAGTGGCTAATCATTGGACTTTGTTGTCCTGCTATATTGTTCTACTTGCTATTCTTCACATAAAACACTTAATATTTTATTTCCATGCCTTTGTGCTGACAATGACTTCTTCCATCCTTCCCATTATCTCTTTCTCCTTATCTCTTAGTAACTTTGGCTTCTTTCAATACTCAACTGAAATATTAGTTTTTCTCATTTTACCAGCTGCGAGTATCTTATTTTCTAGGGTTACCTGCCATCTAATCTGTGTATGCGTATAGAAACACATATATATCTTGTATATACCTATTTATGCGTAAAGTGCTTTCTTTTGTATGTGAATGGTTTATTTTCTAAAAGGAGAAGAAAATAAATTTTGTGGAAGGAATGAAAACTACTTATAAAGGATAAATCTTGGTTAAAATGTGTAGAACAGGCATATATACACAGTCAGAAGGATCTATCTAGTAGAAAACTGGATCTCAGATGAATGTTCTGAAAGACTCTGTTTAAAGAAAGAAAAATGACTGAAGAAATGATTGCCTCAGGGCATTGTGGTCCATCAACTTATTGAAATTGACTAATTTGGGAATTTAGAAATATATAACTGACAATAACTGGAGAATATGGGAAGATAAAATAAGGATAAGGACTATTGGGTTCATACCTGAGGAAAAAAAAGGAAGATTTGTCTTGAGTTATAAATCATGAGGGAAAGATGAGTCGCCAAATGGTAAAAGCCTCTCATTTGTCACTGGGCATGTGGGGGGAAAGACTAGCAGAGAAGAAGCCAGTAGGAGTAGTGTGAAGATGGTAGTAAGAGAGTAATGACAAAAAAGCTTCTCCTGTGGTGCTTGGAAGCTGCATATTAGAAGACAGGCATTGCTCTATAGAAAGGTAAAATTACAAAGTCTGGGAACTTATTAGAAAAAATCTGAATGCCATAATTCTTTGAGTTTATATATTCTAGTAACTATATCTGGAGTGGGGGAAATCTCTCAGGGTCGCTTGATTGGTTCTGTTGTTTCTAATGCCCTTTGGGGATGTAAGTTCAGTTTCCTTCAAGAGAAGAAATTTGAATATTGAAAGCTAATTGGACAAAACAAAATCCTGTGGACTAAAGAGGTGTTTGGGTTCATTGTATTAGCTAGAGAGCCAGTATGAGAAGCTTTACAATTCCTTAACTTAAAGGCAATGCTTGTTACCACAATAGTATAACACTTTCTTGGCACTCTGTTAAGAGTGATTGTCAATGCTTCATCGTTTTGAGAGCAGTTTTGGCAGGAGGGAAGAGAAGAAGATGAGAAAGTGAGTAGCTAATAGGAGATTGTTTTCATGTGGGACAGATTGTTCCTGAAGGCATCAAAGACATTCAGGACTACAATCTACAGGTGTGATTTGCTTTGAGCACATGGGTACTACCTACTCAGTTATTATAAGATTGTGGCCACTTTATCCTGAGGACATTGAAAAAATTGGTGGAAAAGAGACCCTGGTTTTTTAATAGACTTGTTTTTTTATTATTATTATTCTGTATTGGCTTTGTTAAGTAATTATTTAATCATAGTTCTCATTAAGTTACTCTGGTATTGCTATTAATCTCGCTACTGCTTTCTCCTTAAATAAATGTTTGATGTTTGAGTTAATGTTATTCTCATTGTGACCAACTGGTTTCATGTAAATTGGATGGGCTCAAAAGCATGAGAGGACCATAGAATGTATCATTTCCCACCCTGGTCTGATGCTCTTCCCCCCATGAAGGTTATTGCTAGGAACCAAGAGAGTCTGAGTCAAAAGATGATGGTGGCCCCTTTCTAGGAATCGTAACCTGATAGATTGAAGGAAAGCTGAGCTCACCAAGCCAGATTAGAGTGTTAGAGCGGGGTCTATTGCCAGGATATTACAGACTGTCTCTTCTATTAGAAGTTAAACCATTTGATAACATAAACTATCTTTGCTTTTGATTCGATTCCCTATTACTTAGCACAATGTCTTGCACATAGGAAACACTTAACAAATGTTTGTTGATTCAGTTTATCCAAGAGGTCTGAGACTTAAGATCTAGGCTTTCAAGGTACTGACTAAAATGCTTAATATCCATACAACAGGTCAACAAGAATTTATTAACCACTAACTATGTGGAAAGCAAGTGGGTGGCACAGAAGATAGAGCATTGGGTCTGGAACAAGGAAGACCTATTTCTAGCTTTAAATTTGACCTCAGAAACTAGCTCAGCTTGACTCAGGTCAAGTCACTTAACCCTGTTTGCCTCAATTTCCTCATCTCTAAAATCATCCAAAGAAGGGAATGGCAAATCACTTCAGTATTTTTGCTAAGAAAACCTTAAAATGGGGTCACAAAGACTCAGACATGACAGAAAATTGACTGAACTGCATCAAACTATGTGAAATTATTAAGCGATTCCAATTCTGACTTGACTACTGAGGGCATCCAAAGATGAAAGCTATCTGACAAATACTAATTTCCTTCTAAAAGTGTGTCCCTATTGACTCCTAGATACTGGCAGAACAAGACAAAATCAGGAGTTTCTAGGATCAAAGACTACACACGCCTATCCTAGGAGCAAGGTTGGTGACCTCAGAAGGAATAAAGGCTCATAATTGAAATTTTTATGGTATTTCAAGGGATACTGTTTAATAGAAGTTACTCATTTGAGTCTCACAACGATCCTATGAATTAAGCTACTCCAAAAGATTTAGTGAGAGGAACCATAGTAACAGTGGAGAGAATTATTATAATTTTGGAGTCAGAGATAGATTAAAGTCCTGCTTTCTGTTACTTACCTGTGTGATCTTAAGCAAAGCACTTAAACTCTTTGGGTCATAGTGACCTCACCTTTAAAATAAGGGCTTTGGACTAAAAGGCCTAGCAATCCCCTCCATTTTCTAAATCTATAATTCAATGTAAACTTGCCCATGATCACTCAGTTCATAAGGGTCAGAAATGTTCTTTACTCTAAGACTAAAATCCTAATATATACAACACAATTTTCTGACAGGTAATATTTATTCCTAAATCCAGTGAGGTATGTAGGAAACAACATCAATTAGCTCTATTGGATACAACTTCTTGATATCCTAGCAAGTGTGGACATAGGGCACAGAATGGGGACAATTTTAGCAATTAAAAAACAGTCCATGAGCATCAGAGAACTATGGAAATACATGATGAAATTCCACTCTGAATGCTTGCACTCGGGGATAAGATTCTATTCCTCAAAGAAAATGGATGATGTTTGATAAGTCCAGACCTGGAGAAATTAGCATGTAGGACAGAGTTCCAACAAATGGATGTGGACTTTTAAAAAGCAAGGAATTATGGGAACTATAGCATGGAATGATTCAGAGGCAGTTAGAGATAGAGTCTAAGGTCAGAGTGGGAGCAAAAGCAAGGATCCCCAGATACTAAAATATAAGAAATCTTCCTTGTGCAAGGGATAGTTTATTTCAAGATACTGGAGATGGCTGGACCTTCAGATTAGGTTCAGTTCCTTCTTAACAGTAGTAACTAGAGAGAAATAGGGGCAAAGAGCCAGGATGCTTATAAAAATGATAATGTAAGAGTAGTTATTACTTATGACTTATGAGATTTATGATCTAGACTTTCAAGTTACTTACTAGAATGCTAAATAGCCATACAATAAATCAACAAGCATTTATTAACAACTATGTGGGAATAATACTACTTTATCCTCATCACTTAGCAAAGTGCTTCTCTGTCTTTGATCTGAATGTATACATGTATATATATACATATATTTCTATATCGTTGTTGACTGACTAATTTGAACTATATGGAAATACATAAGATACTAGACTGCTACACTAAAGGCTGTATTTTGCAGCTGGGCTGGTTATATATTTTCTGTGTTTTATTAATTATATCTGTGTTTGAATGCATTCTATAATTGATAGAATGGCTAAAATTGTTCTCAGTTGCAACCTAAGTGGACTAGGTAACACAATTATTTAAATCTTAAAGTAGGGAAATATTCATGACACTTAGTTCTAGAATCCATAAATTCATCTGTGAGGGCGTTCTCTGGCATAGGCCATTGGGTCCTTTCTCAGACCTAGTACACATTCCTTTGAAGTTGCTATAAGAAAAAAAAAGTTAAAAAATATTTTTTACAAATAGCAGATCTTAAAAAATGGTCATCACAAACGATTGTGAAATATAATTTGAAAGAAAATATGCAAAAAAATTGAAGTTTATTTTATTTCCTTTTAGTTAGATTTTATTTCCTATATTCCATTTTCACAAGACTCCATGTTTTCCTATTAACTTGATGGAGTAGGCATAATTTACATTGATGTTTTATTTATGATAGTATCATGTATATTGCTTTTGATATATACAATTGTAGATATAGCCTAAAAGGATTTCTGAATCTACCTAGTTTAACTCTTTAATTAAACTCTATGACATAATATTGTTCGATTAATTTACTTGAGGATAATGAGTAGCTTCCATGGTGTCCTCCTTTTCCTAAAAAATTTAGGAATAAGTAAAATAAGGATGACAATTTTACACACAGAACTAAGGTTTGCTTTTTAATAATAATAGCTAGAATTTATATAGTGTTTTAAAGTTTTCAAAGTACTTAGTAGATTTTATCCTTACAATGATCCTTATTTTACTCATTTCATTGAGAGACTAAGTAACTAGCCCAGGGTCAAACAGCTAGTAAGAGTGTAAGGCCATATTTGAACGCAAGTTTTCCTGACTCTAAGTCTAATAACGTTCTTGCACTAGAAGCACCTAACTATCTTTTTGTAGTTAAGAGATGCCAACTGCGGGAGAGAGAGTAGGTTTTCTTAACAAAATATCACCAAATAGTTCCATAATTTCTGGGAGTAGGATGCCTATGGATAAAGTCTAACTGTGGATCCTGGCTTTGTATTTTATATTTTTCCTTAGATAATTTCATGTCTCTTGACTCTGTCTTTGACTATATTTTATTTTATTTTATTTTTAAAAAAAATATTGATTTATTCCTTTTATTTAGATTATTTTTCCATCATTACTTGATTCATGTTCTTTCCCTTCCTCCCTCCTCTCCCCCCTCCTTGAGCCAATGAGCAATTCCAGTGGGTTTTCCATGTATCATTGTTCAAAACCCATTTCCATATTATTGGTATTTGCAATAATGATCATTTAAAGTCAACTATAGTTTAGAATAACTCATTACTAATTTTAGTCTGTGAGCTTTACCATTTATATAATTCCTGTCTTCATTCTCATTTCCCCTGCCTTCCATACACTTCCACGGACCTATGTCTTAGGTTTTATGCCTTTCCTTTAGTTCTTTGAAGCTATTAATAATTTAAAAAATGAAGAGAATGTAAAAAATGATAACAAAGAATTTGAAAAGTGATGTTTACATTTAGAACTTCCTTTCCTTTCAAGTTTCAGTTTTGAGTTTGAATTTCAGGGTTATTAGGTAATTCCTCCAACTTAATCCTCCTTTTGCAGTTATTATCTTCTATATTGTTGTTCATGTATTCAATTCATTACTCAATAAACCATAGCAGAGCAATGTTATCCCTGGGATTTTCTTGGCAAACATACTAGAGAGAATTGCTATTTACTTTTCCAGTGGATTAAGGTCAACAAAGGTTAAATGATTTTCTTGGGTTCACATAGCTAGTAAGTGCCTGAGGCTGGATTTGAATTTAGGTCTTCTTGATTCCAGGCACAGCCCTCTATCCATTGAGCTATCTAACTGCCTACTCATTTCCATAACAGCAACCAAAAGAGCTCTATACCTCTAGCAGAAGCCTTGGGTGATATAAGAGGGAAATAGTGAGGCAACTAAATCAGGCCAAATGAGTACTGTCTAACTACATCTTCCATTTATCCCTTCACTTGGAAGAACAAGAAGTTATGGCCTGCAGCTTCATTAACCCACCTTTGCATGTCCTGTCAAGAACAATCTCATTTATTTCTATGGGGAAAACATCCCTAGTGGAAAAACCAAATGAGAAATTATTATACTCTTACAAAGATTATTCTGCCTCCTGCTGAGAAACTAATGCTCTTGGATCTTCTGATTATACCTTTGGTGATTGTTTAGAAGGAGAAAAAAATTCAAGAGGGACAAATCATACTATAGATATAAAAATATTTATGTATATATGTGGGGTTTTTACTCACAGTGAGAAGGCAATATGGAAAGGTGAAAATGCATGAGTAAAGAGGAAGAGTGCTGAAGCATCAGAAACTTTAACAAATAATTTGAAATGAAAATAAATATGTTAAATTGGATTATTTAGTCATATATTAAGCCCGCAAAAGAAAAAGGAAAGGAAATCAATACAGGTACAGAATTGCTAAATCTTAAAAAGATGGGTTTATGAATATATAAGATCATAACAGATGAATATTACTCATTTCCCCATAAAAATAGAGCATTATTCACAAACCACATAAAGCATACAAATAGCTGTAATGGTAGTAAATATGTATTACCCCTCTAGATCAAGTCATAAGTGATGACAGTCTGAGAAAGGTTGAGTTTATACTTAGGCTAGGTGTCTTGCAAATGAAAAGCTATTTAAGTGCTAAAATCAATTGGCTATATAATACCATGTTTTCTGATGGGAATAGTATACAAAAGATGCCTGGAAGTTGTTTGTTACAGTGGTAAAATGAGATTCTACCTCTAGTTATAATATACCCATACATTCATCATTATAAACCACTTCATTTTTATTTTATTATATTGATTTGCTTTAGCACCCAAGACAGTTTCTACTCCTACAAAATTCAGAAAACATTGATTTCCTTAAATTATTCAATACTTTACTGTATGGCTATTATGTCATTTAACATTTTAGACAAATCAATATGGCTTTTTTTTTAATTGCCTGTCTTATACTGAAAGTATCATAAATGTTTTTTGTTGGAATCATTCATTTGTTCAGTATTGATGACACTTCATGAATCAACTTTTTAAAAATATAAGGAAACACCCAAACACAGTCATACCAGAGAAATAGTTGAGCTATGAGAAAATATGCAACATCATAGAATACCTTATTGAACACATAATAATGCTATTTTTCAAACAACTTTAAGATAGAGTGTGTTTTTTTCAAAAACATATAGTTTCCTCTTCCCCATTTCTACTCTTCCCAAATTTTTACCTCAAATAATTAGTTGCCCTCTCAGCCATTGAACCTTTTTATTGGTTTCTTCCGCCTGTTCCGCCTAAGCAATCTTCACATGCTGGGTGAGCAAAGCACTGGTTCACCAGGGGTTGATGACCCGATGGCTACCCTCACAAGGTTTAGCAGGCCTGTCCAAGCCATTGCCCGGGGTGTGGCTGCTGCCGCATGCTAGCAGCTACTGGGAGCCACAAGTGAGAGCTCGGTGTCAGGTGGGGGTCAGAGGCTGGAGAGCTGCCCTAGGAGGGCACGACAAGCCCTCCATACCAGAGATACTACCCCTCCCTGAGCACCAATATATCTATCTATAGATAGATAGATAGATAGATAGATAGATAGATAGATAGATAGATAGATAGATAGATAGATAGATATAATGAAGAGAAAGGACTTTACAAGCTTCCTTAGCTGACATTTATATTATACTTTTCATTTTAGAAATTGTTTTATATATTTAGAGATTTGAGGTCCAGATATGTGATATATGCTGGGGAAATCTCATCTCATATTTTTTATTGATGAATATATGCTCACATTTCACAGGTGTGTCAATTGTAATAGATAATCTTAAATGGTATATTTGATGGCTACTAGATAACTACTAGATTAGATATTTATCTTCTTTTTGTCTTACCCTCTTCCCTTTAAACTGCCCTCCCTCCCTCTTCCAATCTTCCTTCCTCCCCTCTTCTTCCCTTCAGTTTCCCCTTTGCCCTTCTTCTTCAGTATCCTTCTAAATCCCTCAGGGTGAGCTATGATGTTTCAGAGGAAATACTCCTTTCTCTTCTTTATCTCAAGTAAGGGTTTACTGGGGAAAACAGGAAAGATAGAGGATGGAGGTAGGAGGGCCACCTCCAACTTGATTATCCCAAGTCCCAGAGATAAACCCAGCTTCTTCCTTCAAAGTCACCACCATCAGCCAAGAAACCCAGAAAAAAAATTAAAAAACTAGAAAGCAAACAAATTAAAAATCCTCGGATGAAGACTAAATTAGAGATCCTAAAAATCAAAGGAGAAAATAAAATTCAAAGTCAAAGAACTATTGATTTAATAAATAATACTAGAAGCTGGTACTTTGAAAAAAAATAGACAAAGTACTAGTCAGTCTAATTATAAAAAAGGAAAGAAAAAAAACAAATTGACAGTATCCAAGATGAAAAGGGAGACCTCACCTCTAATGAAGAGGAAATTAAGGCAATCATTAAAAACCACTATGCCCAATTATATGGCAACAAATACGGCAATCTATGTGATATGGATGAATACTTACAAAAATATAAATTGCCTAGACTAACAGAGGAAGAAATAAATTACCTAACCAACCCCATATCAGAAAAAGAAATGTAACAAGCCATCAAAAAACTCCCTAAGAAAAAATCCCCACGTCCAGATGGATTCACAAATGAATTCTATCAAACATTCAAAGAACAACTAATCCCAATATTATACAAACTATTTGACAGAATAAGCCAAGAATAAGCCAAGTTCTACCAAATTCATTTTACGACACAAACATGGTACTGATCCCAAAGCCAGGCAGGTCAAAAACAGAGAAAGAAAACTATAGACCAATCTTCTTAATGAATATAGATGCAAAAATCTTAAATAGGATAGTAGCAAAAAGACTCCAGCAAGTCATCACAAGGGTTATCCACTATGACCAGGCAGGATTCATACCAGGAATGCAAGGATAGTTTAACATTAGGAAAACTATCTGCATAATTGACCATATTAACAAGCAAACTGACAAAAATCACACAATTATCTCAATAGATACAGAAAAAGCCTTTGAAAAAATACAACACCCATTCCTATTGAAAACACTAGAAGGTATAGGAATAGAAGGGACTTTCCTAAAAATAAAAAAACAGTATATACCTGCAATGGGGATAAACTAGAAGCCTTCCCAATAAGATCAGGAGTGAAACAAGGATGCCCATTATCACCTCTATTATTTAACATTGTACTAGAAACACTAGCAGTAGCAATTAGAGAAGGAAAAGAAATTGAAGGTATTAAAATTGGCAATGAGGAGACCAAGCTATCACTCTTTGTGGATGATATGATGGTCTACTTAAAGAATCCTAGAGAATCAACCAAAAAACTGGTTGCTAGTTGAAATAATCAACACCTTTAGCAAAGTTGCAGGATAAAAACTAAACGCATAAGTCATCAGCATTTCTATATATCTCCAATCCATCTCAGCAGCAAGAATTAGAAAGAGAAATTCCATTTAAAATAACCCTAGGCAATATAAAATATTTAGGAATCTATCTGCCGAGACAAACACAGGAGCTTTATGAACACAACTACAAAACACTCTCCACACAATTAAAACTAGATCTAAACAATTGGAAAAACATTGATTGCTCATGGGTGGGATGAGCTAACATAATAAAAATGACCATCCTACCCAAATTAATTTACTTATTTAGTGCCATACCCATTGAACTACCAAAAACCTTCCTTACAGAATTAGAAAAAAAAAACATAATAAAGTTCATTTGGAAGAACAAAAGATCAAGGATATCCAGGGAAATCATGAAAAAAATGCAAAGCAAGGAGGACTTGCAGTCCCTGATCTCAAACTATACCATAAAGCAGTGGTTATCAAAAGAATTTGGTACTGGCTAAGAGACAGAAAGGAGAATCAGTGGAATAGACTTGGGGTAAATGACTTCAGCAGAACAGTCTATGATCAACCCAAAGATCCCAGTTTTGGGGACCAAAACCCACTTTTTGATTGAAAAAAAAACTCCTGGGAAAATTGGAAGACAGTGTGGGAGAGATTAGGTTTGGATCAACATCTCAAACCCTACACCAAGATAAACTCAGAATGGGTGAATGATCTGAATATAAAGAAGGAAACTACAAGCAAATTAGGTGAACACAGAATAGTATACTTGTCAGATCTCTGGGAAAGGAAAGACTTTAAAACCAAGCAAGAGCTAGAAAAAAAATCACAAAATGTAAAATCAATAATTTTGATTACATCAAATTAAAAAGTTTTTGTACAAACAAAACTAATGCATCCAAAATTAGAAGGGAAGCAACAAATTGGGAAACAATCTTCATAACAAAAATGTCTGACAAAGGTCTAATTACTCAAATTTATAAAGAGCTAAACCAATTGCACAAAAAAATCCAGCCATTCTCCAATTGAAAAATGGGCAAGGGACATGAATAAGCAATTTTCAGTTAAAGAAATCAAAACTATTAATAACCACATGAAAAAGTGCTCTAAATCTCTTATAATCAGAGAGATGCAAATCAAAACAACTCTGAGGTATCACCTCAGACCTAGGAGATTGGCTAACATGACAGCAAAGGAAAGTAATGAATGCTGGAGGGGATGTGGCAAAGTTGGGACACTAATGGATTGTTGGTGGAGTTTTTAATTGACCCAACCATTCTGGAGGGCAATTTGGAACTATGCCCAAAGGGAGATAAAAGAATGTCTACTCTTTGATCCAGCCATAGCACTGCTGGGTTTGTACCCCAAAGAGATAATAAAGAAAATGTACAAGAATATTTATAGCTGCACTCTTTGTGGTGGCAAAAAATTGGAAAATGGGGGGATGTCCTTCAATTGGGGAATGGCTGAACAAATTGTGGTATATATTGGTGATGGAATACTATGGTGCTCAAAGGAATAATAAAGTGGAGGAATTCCATGGAGACTGGAACAACCTCCAGGAATTGATGCAGAGTGAGAGGAGCAGAACCAGGAAAACGTTGTACACAGAGACTGATACACTGTGGTACAATCGAATGTAATGGACTTCTCTATTAGTGGCAATGCAATGACCCTGAACAACTCGGAGGAACCTATGAGAAAGAACACTATCCACATCCAGAGGAAACACTGTGGGAGTAAAAACACCATAGAAAAACAACAGCTTGAATACATGGGTTGAAGGCATATTGTTGGGGATGTAGACTCTAAATGAATATCCTAGTGTAAACAACAACATGGAAATGGGTTCTGAACAAGGACAAATGTAATACCCAATGAAATTGCGTGTTTGCTGTGGGAAGAGTGGGTGGAGGGGAAGGAGGGAAATAATGTGATTATTGTAACCAAGGAATAATGTTCTAAATTGACTAAATAAACTTATTCAAATGGAAAAACATTAAAAATTGAAAAAAAATGATGCCCAGAAAAAAAGTCAGCAGTTGGCTCTTGCCTTCAACTGTTTCCCAGTAACATTCCAAATGGAATATTCCTTTGATTGACAACTGATCAATCTCCAGCTTCTTGCCTTGTTGCATGCCTTGTAATTTCTCTCTTCTCCACACTACTCATGGAAGCCTGTGTAAGGTATATTGTGATAAAAGTATTCAGTAGAGATCCTGCAAAATAGCCCCTGGTCAACTGGAAACTACAGACCAGACTCCTATAAACAATATAATGGTTTTATCAGTTTTTCCTCATAGTCTTCCAGCATTTTCTCTTATGACAATAGGTCTTCTATGCGTGTCAATAGTCTCTAACTACTTTTTCTATGAACAATTAAAATAGCATGCCTCTGAGATGACTTAAAACATATATTTCACCTGGTAAAATTAATCTAGGAAGAAGACTTCTGCTTTTCTTTTACCTGTCACAGGCATCTGATTTTATCTATGGAATAAATCCAATTCTGAAAACCATTGACTTCAGAACAGACATTCAGACAATCTTGAGCTCTGGGTATGATTTATTCGTTCACTTTCTGTTGAAAAGGAAATCTGGTAGTCTATGCACAGTCATAGCTCATGCCCTTATGCCTTGAGTATTGCAACAGCCAGGTAGTGGCCTGGCCTGCCTGTACTATCTCACCACTCCAATCATTTTCAATTTAGTTATAAAAATGGTTTTCCTAAAACATAGGTCTACTCATGTCATCTCCCCCAAACTACATTCAATAACCTACAGTGGCTTCCTATTGCTTCCAATAGCAAATAGAAAATGTTGTTCAGCATTCCAAACCCTTCATAAGCTTTTCCCCTCCTACCTTTTCATTCTTCTCACATTGTATACCCCAACAAGTACTCTTTAATCCAGTAGCACTGGTCACCATGTTATTCCAAGAAAAAGACACTCCATCTCTCAGTTCTAGGCAATTTCTCTGGCTAACCCCAATCCCTGGAATGCTACCTCTCTTCCATTCTGACTACTGGCCACCATGTCTTCCATTAAGTTCCAAATATAATCCTACCTTCTACAGGGGGTATTCCCTAATTCCTCTTAACTCCACTGATTTCTTCTCTCTTTTAATTATTTACCATTTATCCTATAGGCAGTTTTCTTTGGATATATTTATTTGTGGGTTGCTTCTCTGATTTGATTATAGGTTCCTTGAGGATAGAGACTATGTTTGTGTGTGTGTCTTTTGGTGCCCCCCCCAAAACTTAACACAGTGGCTAGCACATAATAGGTACTAAAAATGTTTATTGATTGACCTTTCCATTTTTCTTCTATACAATCCCTATTGTTGATGTAGATGGACTTCTGGTATCCTGGATGATATTATTGATCATCAGTTTATTCAGATGGTTTCTGAGGTCTAATTGCAGATGAAAGAAAATTATGAGTTTGACAAAAATTCAGAAAGTTGGATTCAGAGTTACTTCCCATTTGCACTCTTGAAATTAGAAAACATTCATATTTTTACTGAATTTCTTCCTCAATTGATCCTGGCCTTTAGTCAGACATTTCTGGAATCATTTTTGAGTTTGATAACCTATTGCCCTAACAATATTGGATAGTATAATTTTTCTCTATCTTCCTTTATGCTTCTGTAGAAAATTTATGGATCATTAGTGTGTAGGAATGAAGTCTCAATTTGTTGCTTAATTAGTATCCTGATAGTTCTTTGAATAACCTTCAATAAACCTGGTCCTTATACATACTGACATTTCAGTCTTGAAACCAATATTTTGCATATATCAGAATGAGTCTTTATTTCCTTGTTGATACCAATAGCAATTCCCTTGGAAATATCAGGCATTTTCTAATGTATTCCTAAACCTAATACCTTTGTTACTCTGTTCACTAAATCCTGAGTATTTCAGAGCCTCTAAATTATTTTTCTCAAAATTTTTGTCAAAAAAAATGTTGCAATATAATCACCTGAAATTAGCTATATAGTACAGCAAAATCCTTTGAATTCTCAATATTATTACTTTTGTTCCAGGTCCTATTAGTCCAGATAGGATGCTGGAATCCCTACCATTTCATAATCCCTATAATATCCCATGATGAACTGGTGATGCTCATTCTTTTTAGTGTCTGTGATAATTTCTATCTGTATCTTTGCCTTCATTTCCTAGTCTTGATCAGAACTAAGCAACACACCAGCAGGGAAATCAACATTTACCATGCTTTTTTTTTTCTTTCAGGTTCAGTGGACAGATGGATGGCCATCCAGTCTGCATTTATGACAGATCATATTTCTGCCATTTCTGGTTGTACTCTATCTTTGTTCTTGTATCAAGCTGCTGTGTCCTCTGTTAGTTCTTTCTTTCTATGTAGAATGCTTTTATTGGTGACTCCATCCCTCAGTTTCCTATAAGTTCATGTCTCTTCATCTGTATTAATGGTGCATCTATTTTGTCTTGCTTACCATGGTCCATAATCAAGAAGATGTTCCTGGGTTAGTCAAAGTATGAATTTTCAATTTAACTTGTTTCTAGTTCTGTAATAGTCCTCCATTCTACTTATTCTTTCTATTACCATGTTATTGTTATTATTCCTAACATTTATATATCACTGTGTCACAAATTTATCTCACTTGATCCACACAATAATCCTGATGATAAGCACTATTAAGAGCCCTTTTTTTACAGATGAGGAAATTGAGGCAGGCAGAGGTTAAATGATTTTTCCCAGGGTCACACAAATAGTGTTTAAGATCCAATTGGAATTCAAGTATTCTTGACTCGTGGCCAAAACTCTTTCATATTACAACACTTACTTGCCTCTTAAGTCTCAAAACTCAAGATGAATTAGGTGTAGCTTTAGTTTTTTTGTTGTATCTTATGTGCTGACTCTAGTGTCACCTTACTTATTTCCTGATTTAAAAACAACAACATATTCTCTAAAACTTTTAGCAGTCTCGTATCCACACAGAGATACAAAAGGAAATGACTGTTCCCACTATAAATAATAGTATGGATCAATTTAGTATATACTTAAAATAGTATCATACCATCACCGTCATCTAATTTTTTTGTAAAAATCCTTGCTATGTGATTCTAAGCAAATATAAACAAATTCAAACTTACTATTTAAAGCTTCCATCACTCTACTACTTTTTCTCACCTGAGATATATGCCAGTGTTGTAATAAATTAACTCTATGACATTCCTAAACTTATTATTATTCCTCATTTGGCCTTAGTAATTTCCAGAGAAGATTGCTACTTTGGGTTTATAATATCCATATATGAGGACCTAACATATTTCTTGTTTTATACATATGCATATATATGACAGATGGTATTTAAACTTAAAAAATATTTTAAACTTCAATATGATTGGTGTCCTTTCTAATCCTATGCATTTTATGTTATGTGTTCATAACATCTTTTCTGAGAAGCAAAAGGAGTTCTGGATATAAAAAATGATTATGAACATTAGCTTTATCAGATATAGACTTACTATTCCCAAACAATGAAACATCTTTTTTTTTTCTGACAAACACATTCTCCTTCATTTTTCTACTAGCAAGTCATCTCTGACTTTAATGTTTTACCACTCTTTCTTCTTGGGGGTGGGTAGGATCTAAAAGTATATTTTCAGGTGCCATCTTCTACTGTCATTTTCAGAAATTCTTAAATTACGTTAAAAATCTGGGTATTTATAATAAATAATTATTAATTTGGGTGGGGTTTGTCATTCTTTCCAAGTCATTTGGAGCTCATCCCTATTATATTTATAACTTGTTTCTTACATAATCATAGTTATCTCAAGTATTTTTCTCCCTTCCCTTTTTAAAGAGACATCTTGTCCAACAAATAGTACTTTTTAGAGAGGAGGGTGGAAAGTAGCATAACTGATCTATAAATTAAAAAAAATTAAAAATAAAGAATTTAAAGAAAATAACACTTATGGACTTCTCACTTCTACAAGGGGGTAAGATGGGGATATCCTTATATTTCTTCATTTGAGTCCTGCTTTTTATCTTCATAATTCTGTGACATTTAATTTTTTTTTGATGGGAATTGTTCTTCCAGTCTACATTATTATAATTACTGTGTGCATTGTCTTCTTAACTCTGTTTATTTCACTCTGTATCAGTTCATATTTTTTTCTTACTTCTCTGTATTCATCACTCATCATTTCTTATAGCATGGTAGTATTTCATGAAATTTATGGGCCATAATTTATTTAGTCATTCCCTGATTGATACTAACACTATAAATATTGACATCAAAATAATCTTTTATAATATGTAATATCAGGAGACCTCTAGCACTTAGCACAGTCCCTAGCACATGGTATGCATTTAATAAATTCTTATTGAATGACTCTATGCATTCATATAGACATTACACAATAATGCATTTCAACATATCCACTTCTATCAAAAATGTAATTATAAAATAAAATGTATATTTAAGATACCAATATTAATAAACACTAGTTGTGCTGTATATTATAATTACACAGAAAAAAAAAGATTGACAACACATACTCACTAAAATATGTTGTTGATGTTGCTCTTGTTGCTGGGTCTTTTTAGTGGGTCCACTTTTTTGTGACCCATTTGGGGTTTTCTTGGAAAGGGTACTGGGATGGTTTGTCATTTCCTTTTCTAGTTCATTTTACAGATTTTATAGAGACAAACTATTTTTATTTTAAGTTAAACCAAATTTGAACTCAGGGAGATGAGTCTTCCTGACCCTAGGTCTGGCACTCTATCCATTGTACCACCTAGTTGCAAAATACTATTAATAAGTAAATAAATGGCATAGCAAAATGACCCCACAGAATCATGTGAAGGCAGCTATTATAATTTTGTACATATACTAAATTTATGATAAGAATAAGCAAAGTATTAATTGAAGCAGTATCACATAGACAGAGTTAGCATTTTAACAAATATAGCTTTATTTATTACCAGTAATATCTTCAGATACTACCTCTGCTAATGAGTCAATCAACTCTTATGTAACATACTAATAAAAAAATGTTTTGTAAGAATCAATTATTTTTAGCAATATTTTCTACAGGACCTCTTCCTTTGGAACAATCTTAGAGGGGAAAATCAACTTAATCTATCAGTTTAATACTCAGTTAAGAAAAGCTCTCCATACCTTTACATTGAATTTGGCCCAAAATTGTCATACCAATATCTCTAGTATTTAAAGTAAATGATTTAAAAAAATATTTTCCCCATCCCAGTGCCATCCCTCTCAGTGAGAATATATACAAATGGATATTCATAATGGATCAAAATTAGATCTTGAATTATCCTAAATTATGACTTTTATAGGAATAGAGAAATAAGAAAGCAAGTTTGCAATAGGTACAGGTTGCAAAGCAAGCAGGTAACTGAAGGATGAAACTCAAAAGAAAGAATTTTCACTTTGGTTATAGATCCTTTTCTCTAGTATTTTTTATATCAACCATAACCCAAACCATTCAGTTTTCTTTCATAAGTTATGGGGTTTTTTTTGTTTTCTTTAAATCCATAAACTGCCATACAAGTTTGAGTCATTGTCATTTTCATGTTTCAGGCAAAAGTCGGGGATCTTGGATTCAAGTAGTGCTTCTATGTATACTAGTTATACAAAAAAAGTTATATTGTTTTATTGAAAAAGTTCTTTGACCTCTCCAGTAGTCTAGGCAATTCTCTAAGACCATGAGTTTCAGAACAACTCAATTTAAAAAATATATTATGTGTCTACTATGTTCAGGTGCTATGCTATGTGGCAGAAATATAAATAAGAAAAAGAAACAGTCCATGATTGCCCTCAAGGAGTTTATATTCTAGTAGGGAAGGATAACACACAAAATGAAGGTTAAAAAGGATGAGGTTTAACCAGACTGTCCCCAATTTGAGGATATATTGTCTCACAGAATAGAAATCAAGCAGAGCTACAGATGGAGTGAAGAGTAAGGCAGAAATCTGATTCCAACTATCTATAAAGGAAGTCTTTGGAGGAGTTTAGTGCTTCACATTCTGACCCTCTAATGAGAAGAAGAGAAGGTTGGGGCAGATGGGATGATGGCTGAGAATTCAAGGCTGGGTTAGCGTCAAGGTGATGAGATGAGAAATGATTAGCTTTTTCTCAAAGATACTTCTTTTTTCTTCTGGAACTGAGATCAAGCAAAGCTGCAGATAGAAACTGGAGTGATTGTCTGCATTGTTGGAGGGAACTTCATCAGGAATCTCCTGTAAAGTTAAATAACAGGTTCCAGTCTAGAAACAAATTCTTCCTTTAATGCCTTTATAGCTATGAATTAAGAACACCACACTCTGAATGAACAGGATTTCTACGGATTTTAAATAAAATAGGGAGCTTATCTTATAAGTAGACTATAAAATACTAGAGAGAAGAAAATTTGAGGATAGTGTTAGATTCATTTTAGCTATAAGACTCCCTTTAGCTAGCATTTCATTTTAGCATTATATAGATGAGGAAGAACTTTATGATTAAATTGAGTTTATCATAAAGGGTTGTTTATTTCAGAGTCTATAGGCTCCTATTGCCTGTGTGTTTTCCATTTTTACAATTTTGAGAAACAAAAGAGGTCAAAAGCTTACAGGATCCCCAGAATCCTTGTGATTGTATATCACGACTACTTTGTTCAAGAGAGTCAGAAAGGTACATGAAATATAGCAAGCATAAAACAGCATCACAAAAATGGAACTGGCAGTATCTTAACAGGAAATGACTGGCTTCTTAAGTGGGAGTCCTTTCTGAATCAGCTGTCTGAATGTAATAAGATTGCTGACTGGGGAAGAGGAAAGGTAAAAAAAAATCAATTGCAAAGTAGAAGTGATAAAGATGAGAATTTACTGCATGGGAATTATAACAGTTCCAACCTGTCTTATTATAACAAACTGTCAAATTCAAACAATGGGAAATGGAGCAAAAACAACCACCCAACCTTGACTCAATCATCATTTTTAGATGATGAGTTACAAGTGATATTGCATCATAAAACACTCAAAAAGAAGTCGAAGGGAACCCAAGACAGAGGAAAGCTTCTTGTGAAATTCAGGCCAATGCAGACCAACTGGAGACTACTGGTGGATAAAACTACCCAAAAAAGGACATAATAAGAAAACAAACAAATATAACAACAAAATCAAAACAAATGGAACAAATGTTTTCTGCAGTCTTCTTAGAGTTCTCTACTTCCTCTAGATGGTATGTCTGCCATAATGAGCATCTCCCTCTTAATGCAAAGTGTTTTGAACAAAAAGGAAAATAATAGGAGACCAAGTACGTGAGCAAGTAGAATGAATGATTTACATCAAGAAGTATAACAATGTAAGTGCTCAGATTTACAGTTATTGAACTACCATGTCTGTACTACATACTCTTAATATTTTATTTGAAATTATTGCTCTTCTAAACTAAAACAAATTTTACATGGCAATCCTGTTTTTTAATAATCCTTTTCTGACATTTTGCAGTCTATGTTCTTTGCCTTCCTCTTCCCCCTCCCTCCTTCCCAGGTGTTGTTGATTGTCTCTCTTACTGAGGATGACGATTGTCTTTGTGCATTTTTGTGCACAAAGACACCTGTGCATGAAGATTTAAGTGGAAAAGTCGATGCACAGAGACAGTCCCACTCTCTCGGCGTTGGGTCTAGTGGCACGAAAAGTCGTTACACCTGGAGACTTCCTCAGCTGCATTGGATGGTCGTGTTGTCTTTTGTGCTCCAACATGCCCTAAGCACTCCACAGTGCTTTGCTGTGTCGCCATCTCAGCCGTTGAACCTTCTTATTGGTTTTCTCCGCTGAAGCAGTCTTCACATGCTGGGTGAGCAAAGCCCTGGTTCACCAGAGGTCGACATTGACCCGATGGCTACCCTCACAAGGTTTAGCCGGCCTGTCCAAGCCGTTGCCCGGGGTGTGGCCGCTGCCGCATGCTAGCAGCTACTGGGAGCCACAAGTGAGAGCTGGGTGTCAGGTGGGGGTCAGTGGCTGGAGAGCTGCCCTAGAAGGACACGACAAGCCCTCCATACCAAAGATATTACCCATCCCTGAGCACCCCATACACCCCTTCCCAGGTAATATATAGATTATATATATATATATATATATATATAATATGTAGAATAAGTTATACATATGTTATCATACAATATATATTTCTATGTTTGTCATGTTGTAAAAAATACATTGTTTACACAAGAGAAAATTCATGGAGGAAATAAAGTGAAGAATAATATGCTTCAAACTGCATTCAGACTCTGTCAGGTCATTCTTTGTCATGAGACACTTGAGTTTTCCTGGATCCTTGTATTTCTGATAATAGTTAATTCATTCACAGTGCATCATCTTACATTATTACTGTTACTGTGTAGAACATTCTCCTGGTTCTGCTTACTTCATTTTGCATCACTTATTTAAATCTTTCTAGGATATTTTATATTGTTTTGTTCATCATTTCTTATGGTAAAAATGACTTTTAAAAAACCCTTTCCTGCTATCTTAATCTTAGAATATTTCATAAAAGCAAAATTGTATCTTCAAGATTGAAAAATAAAAATCAGCCTATGGGTAAAATGGATTTAGAGCCAGGACACAGAAAAACTTTGTCAATGACATATTTTTAAAAAGATAGGAACCTAAAAATATCCCCAGTAGCAAAATGTTATATATAATAAATTGTTAGGAAGTGCGTAAATACTAAAACAAACATTGGTCCTGCCCAAGGCTTTTGGCTGAGGCTCAGCCTGTGCCTAAAGCAAGTGAATCAGTCCACAATTCCCAACCTTATTGAGCCTAGAGACCATAGAACAGAGAGGATGGGGTGAAGAGCTACTAGAGAACTAGAAAATGTACATTTTTTTTGTACCTTGACAAAGGTTTGAAGTTTATTTTTGGAAGTGGAAAACTGAATGGATATGTTTTGTGTTTTGGGGTTTTTATATTATTGTTTTAGTATTATTGTTTTAATTTTTATTTGTTTATTTTATTGTTTTTGTTTATATTTTATTTTTCCAGATTAAAAAAAAAATATTTTCTGATATTTCAAAATCCATGTCCTCTCCCTTGCTTCTACCCCTACACCCTCTGCAAGAATGCAAGTAATATGATATACATTGTACATATGTTATCATATAATACATATTTCCACAAATGCCTTTTTATACACATATTATTTAAACTGGAGAAAAATAAAGTATGTTATATTTCAACTGCATTCAGACTTAGTCTGTTCTTTCTGTGGCAGTGGATATGTTTTTTTCATCTTGAAAGTTGTCCCTTAGTGTTCTCCTGTATAATTGCCTTGTTGATAATATTAATATTGATAATATTAATTCATTTACAATTGATCATGATACACTATTGCTGTTACTATATACAACATTCTCCTGGATCTGCATATTTCACATGGCATTATTTCATATAAGACTTTCCAGGTTGTTGTTGTTGTTGTGTGTGTGTTTGTGTTTTTGTGTACATGTGTGTGATCACCCTTTTTGTCATTTCTTATGTCACAGTAGTATACATTGCAAATGTGGGTATTAAACTGCATCCTGGTCAAGGAGTACATTCTCCAGAGTGCCTCAGAGTTCCCCCCTACATCCTGTCATGGGATTGGTCTTGAATTTGGACCAATTCCATGCTAGGGAGGGACCATGCCCACTACTTCTGGGCATGGGATTGGTCTATATGAGGACCAATCCTGCTTTTAGGTAGACTCACTCTTTCTAGGAATAAGGGTAGTAAATGAGAAGAGTAGTGAAAGTAAGTAGTTAATTTCAGCTGGGGGAAACTGTTTGCTTTTGTTTAAATAAAGTTTTAAAAGATCATAGTGAGAGAGGAATTTTTTCTTTTAGCATTTTCTACACGAGTATATAAAACAAATTGTTTAGCCATTTGCCAGCTGATGGACATCCTTTTGGTTTCTAGTTCTTTGTCACACAATATGAGCCATTATAATTATTTTTGTACAGGAAGGTCTTTTCCTCCATCTTTTTAAACTCTTAGATACAGACCTAGTAGTGATATTGCTAAATCAAAGGTATGCACACCTTTATGTCTCTTTTGCCACGGTCCCAGATTGCTCTCTAGAATAATAATATTAATTCAAAGCTTTACTAACAATGTGTTAGAGTTTGAATTTTTCTCTATCTCCTCTAACATTTATCATTTTTCTTTTTTTTTTTTTTGGCATGCTAGCCAGTCAACTGGGTATGAAGTGGTACCTGAGAAATATTTTAATTTGCATTTCTGTAATTAATAATTGGGGCATTTTAATATGACTAAAGATAGTTTCAATTTCTTCAAATGAATTATCTATTCATATCCTTAAAACATTTGACAATTGGGGAATGATTTGCATTCTTATAAATTTGACACATTCCTCTATATGGTTTAGAAATGAGACCATTATCAGATATACAGGCTATAAAGATTTTATTCCCAGTTTGTTATATGCCTTTTAATCTTTTTTTCATTGATTTTTTTTTGTGGAAAATTTTTTAATTTAAAATAGTCAAAGTTATCTATTATCTCATAATGTTCTCTATGTCTTGTTTTGACCTAGATTCTCCCTTATCCATAAGTCCAACAGGTAAATTTTTTGTGCTTCTTTAATTTGTTTATGTTATCATTTTTTATTTTTAAATGATATATCCATTTTAATTTTACCTTTGTATATGGCATGAGGTATTGGTCATTATCTAATTTCTGCCATATTCTTTTACAATTTTTGTCAAATACTGAGTTCTTCTTCCAAAAGATTGACTTTTCGTGTTTGTCAAATACCAGGTTACTATGGTCTCTTAGGATTGTGTACTGAGTGCCTAAACTATTCCATTGGCCCACCTCTGTATTTCTTAGCCAGTACTAGATTGTTTTGATGGATGGTGTCTTATATATAGTTTGAGATATTGTATAGCTATTGTGTTCTTCTGTGTAATTGAGAAGTGGTACAGTTTTCTTACTGCTTTTTCTGACTCTCAGGGCAGAAATTTTAGAAACAACTCAAAATTCAAATTTTGCTTAAAATGTTCCCTAATGTATCAACCACAGTGAAACATATTCTCCACGTTAAGCATAATTGACTATAAATCTGAAAGAATCTTAAAAAATAAAAAATACTATTGTGATCAAAGAAAGTTGATTTAGAAGTCAGTAACGGCTGCTACTATATATACTTACTTTCACTTTTTAGAGAAGCTGTATGAGAATAGCCAATGTTTATTCTAGAGGACTCATGATAAAACATGTTATTTGTTTTCAGAGAGGGAGGTGATAGGTTCAGATTGTTTACTGGTGTTTTGTATGTGTATATTTAATATATATTTGCTATATATTATATATACACATATATGTAAATACAATGCAATAGTTTTATTAAATATGATATAATGTACAATATGTACAATATAATACATACATTATAGTTGGGGGAATGGATAATGAAGAGATTTGTTCTACTTGATTATGCAAATTTGTACATTTTTAAATTTGGAACCAAAATAATTATTAATCCATTTTCTCTAAGCTCCTTACCAATCCTATGAATTATCTACACAAGAAAGGAAGCTACAGATGACAATGGATAGTGTACAATGGAAAGCATGAGTTAAAATTCAGCCTTAGCCATTTATTGGTTCTTTGACCCCATGTAAGTCACTTAGTTTGAATCTGTCTGTTTCCTCATCTATAAAAATGCGTATATTTATACCAACTGCCTACCATATGAACTGGGCTCAGATTTAAAGAAGAGACTGGCAGAAATGCTATTTAGGAAATTCTACCATTCTTTTAATGGCCCAAAGATAGCTGCTGCAACAAAAGCTTATTGTTTCAATACTAGCATCCTCCCAGTGATTGCTTATGCTTGCAAATCATGGAGCCATGGAACTTCAAGAATTGGAGCATATTATCAACGATGATGTTAGGGAAAAGTAGGACAAAAGGAATCATCAAAAACATGTTGGACCAGTAAATGAGATGGGTCAGTTATATATTATAAATGAAGTCTGAACACCCTCTGAATTGTATATTGTATGTATATATATATATATGAACTTGTATAACTTTTTTCCATATTTTCCCATTAGAATTTGTTTCATCTTCCCAAGGCTTCTGTCATTTGATGGTGTTAAAAAGAGATTCTGAAAATTTAGTGCTTGTAAGGATGGAGTTTGTTAGAATCTACTAGGCAACCAAATAACTAACCAACCAGGAAAGCAATCAATCATCCTGCCCTCCTCAAAGAAACTAACAGAGTATTTCAGCCCTGATACTCTTACAAGATGATAATACCTTTTATTTAAAAATATCTATAAATCAAAGGCATTGAATTAGGTGTGAAAATTCTTTAATCAACTTGGAAGAAGTGAAAACCATTAGATGAATTAAAATGGTATGGCACAAGAAATATACTATATTGACTTAATAGACTTAGTTTTTGCCTAGATATCTTGTGTAAAACATAAACCAGTTTGGAATTTATCCAGTTGAAAGTTAGGATAGCCCAGAGAGGGCAATTTCAATCCAACCCCTGAGGCAGAATCACTTGAAGGAAGAGAAAAATTCTGTTCTTCCCTTCACTGACAGGTTCTTGCTTTCTCCAACTCACTGATCAGAAGAAGACCTTGTGAACTTTGAAAGGTTAGATGATTTTAGACTCCTTATGCTTATCCTAAAATAATCCCCCCAAAGCAGCTAGTGACAGCAGCATATGCATCTGAAGCTAGGGAAGAATTAGATGGATTAGATGGATTGAGGAATAATAGCTTCACAATTCTTAAGGAAGTGCAATAATAGACTTAAGAGGAACTTCATTAGGAATAAAAGAAATATAGAAAAGATTTTTCAGTCTCCAGGACCCTTTGTAATCTATAATCTAAACTTGAGTCCATTTTCTTTGGATTTTGTATGCACTTTTAGAAGTATGTCCAGAATTGGGGAGTGATCAAAGGCAGGAAGAATAGAAATGTTCATTAGCAAGTTCTGTTATGCCTTAGAAATCAGTTTCTAAAAGCTAATTCAGTCTAGTTGACTAATTAATAACAACTGATAATCAATAGTGGGACACTCAAGTTGGTTTTTATGAGCAAAAACATTAGAAAGTCACCAGTACTCAAAATTACTCTTTAGAGATTTGAGGAAAGAAGTAACCACCAGCTATAAAAGACATACCTTTCCAGGAAGAAAGGAGGATTGAAATAAAATCCCAAGAGTCTATGCCAAACTCACGGGATAAATTAATGGGAGAACAAGAGCAGTCTTAATCCTGAATATATACTGTACATTCTTACAACATTGAAAACGTATCTCGCAACTTTGTTGTCTAACAGAGAGGAATGGTTTTAATTGGCAATTTCAAGTCCACATAGATCTAAGGGAGAGGAATGGCTTTCAAATGTCCTTAATTGTTATTAGCTATATCATTGCTGATAGGCTCTTTTAACAAATTAATAATCAAATCCCTTCAAAAATTTTCCAGTCAATTTAGAAATTATATAGTAAGATGTTCTAAGTTGCATATATCTCTTCATTAATAGTATGTGAGCTTAAAAATTATTAAATATAAAGAGTAACATTGTGAGGAGTCATTATTGTAAAGAGGGAAAAAGCATTAATTCAGGAATCTGAGAGCTTGCATTTACATCCCACCTCTGATGTTTACTAGTTATATGGTATTGAGCAAGTCACTTAATCTACCCAAGTCTATTAAATTATAGTGTTGAACTAGATGGCCTCTGACGTACATTCAAGTCTACATCATGATTGTATGATCTCATTATAGAATTGGCACTTAATGCAAAAATTCGCCTCTTCACCTCTATCCCCTCCCTCTGTCATATACACAGGAAAAAACATATTTTTCTCCCTCAAATAGCACATAGTAGATAAAGTAAAAAATACCCTTTCTAGTTTTACTTTGACCTTTTCTAATGTAATGACTTTAAAGTCATGTATAGAAATACTTTTGGTTTTACTAATGGTAGTTGACCTTTAGCATTACTCTGACACCATTATTTTTTATTACTTTGATAGGAGGAATAGCTTAGCCCATCAGAAGCAGACATTGATGAATTTTAAAGGAGCTAAACATATACCATCTCATATGCTAAGGCAACACTTAAGGTAGGAAGCAATTAGATCCATTAGATTGAAGATGCTTTCACTTTGATATACATATGTGTTACCTTCAATTCTTGCTGAAGAATTATAGTTCACAGCAATACATTATGCTAAATTTGTATCATAATGGATTTTTTCCAGGGTGGTTTGATTTAATTATCTAAGGTATTTCGGTCTGAATAAAAACTTTCAAGGGTTTCCTTAAAAACTTCCTGTTATAAAGATAAGGGGCAAAGGTTACTTACTACTGTTTTCAATAACCTGATTTCATGGAAGTTGGTAATCACAATTTATATTTTCTATCCATTGAAGCTCAACTGAGAAAATTAAAGGGATTTAGAAAGCAAGTGATTAATTGTGGGAATTAAGTGAACTACACTGACTCTATCTTGTGCCTCAGTTCTGGAGCTACCTCAGTTCCTTTTCTATTTAATTATGGATTTGGTCCAACTTCTATCTTGTGAGAAAACTTTATATATCTGTGGAAATTAGGAGAAAATTTTATTGTATTGTTTGAACCAACCCAGGATGACTAAAAAGCTGGACTACCTCCATCTGCTCCTTAGAGACCCTTAATTGAGGATCTAGGTTATAATGACCAGAAACCCAGGCAGAATAAAAAATTAATGCCACACAAAAAATTGGAAAATGAGGGGATGCCCTTCAATTTGGGAATGGCTGAACAAATTGTGGTATCTGTTGGTGATGTAATACTATTGTGCTCAAAGGAATAATAAACTGGAGGAATTCCTTGGGAAGTGAAACAACCTCCAGGAATTGATGCAGAGCAAAAGGAGCAGAACCAGGAGGACAATGTACACTGAGACTGATACACTGCGGTACAATCGAATGTAATGGACTTCTCCATTAGTGGCAATACAGTGATCCTGAACAACCAGGTGGGATCTATGAGAAAGAACACTATCCACATTTCAGAGGAAAAACTGTGGGAGTAGAAACACCAAAGAAAAACAACTGCTTGATTACATGGGTCAATGGGGATATGATTGGGGATGCAGACTCTAAATGAACATACTAGTGCAAAAATCAACAACGTGGAAATAGCTTCTGATCAAGGACATATGTAAAACCCAGTGGAATTGCACATCAGCTACAGGAAGGGGAGGGGGTGGGGAGGGAGGGAAACAATATGATTCTTGTAACCAAGGAATACTGTTCTAAATTGACTAAATAAAATTTTTAAAAAAGATTTAAAAAATTAATGCCACAAGTTTCCTCACAAGTATACATCTCAAGCAATCTATATGTCTTATGTGACAACTGGCCCATATTAATCAAAATTTGTTGTTTCTATTTTTTCCATTTGTTTACAGACACTTTGAGATGTGGAATACTTTTTTCTTTTTTAATTTCAGGTAATTCTATTCATTCTTCCCTTACCAACTTGGAAGGTCCCTAATCTTTACTCCAATTTGAATTCAGTTTACTTAATGTTTTATCCTGGTTAATGATTTTTAAAAATTAATTGGCCTTATCTGGTTATTTGTTTTTACTGTATCAGTGTATTTCCCACTGGACTTGAGGTCCAGTACCAAGGCTGAGGGAACCTAGTCTGGGCTTATTGAGCAATTGGCATGCATTGCTTAAAAATTTGATATTCTCAGAAGCTCAAACATGTTTCCTTAGCCATTTCATCTTTCACCTGTCATTGTATGTTTTTATACTTATGAGCCTTACTTTATCAATTGACTGGAGTAAGTGAAACCAGATGGAGATGATTCTGAAAATGTTTCAAGGAGGATGCTGTTTTCTAATAAATAAAGTCATATTGGCATTGAAAGGAGAAAGGTCATGTAGGTACAGAGCATATTTTATTAATCTGTTGAAAGGGATATTTGGGTGAGGTGCTGTGCTATAGGAGATAATAGGGCAAGTAAATTCATGAAGAGTCTCAAAGAATTTTCTGATTTAAAATTAAAATCCAGAGTTTCGATTATTAAAATTTTTAAATATAATATCCACATTCACACACATGTTTGTACAAAATGCTTATATGCTTGCTATACTGTATGTACATATACATATGTGAGTATACATACATTCAAACATGTATTCATATTTTGTATATAAAATATATATGCTTATACATATACATTTGTCAGCAATTACCAATCTTTCCTTCTTTAGCTTTTTCAAATTTTTGAAAGACAGATTTTTCATTAATTTATTTTATTATGAAATTATCTCCACATGATCTGATTTCACATGATCCTTTTACCAAATTTCTTCTATAGGGTAATCTCATTAACAGTGTTTCAAGATGTCACTTTATAACCATTTAGTAGCAGAAAGACAGATATAAACTAGTTATTTGTTATCATTCTCATTTCTTAAATTAATGAGGGTTGCTTTGGTTACTGTTTGTAAAATAATGTATTTATTTTTTCACATTTGCAATAAAAGTTTAAAAAAGATATTCCCAAAAGGAAGAAAACCCAAAAAAGTTAGAAAAGGAAAAGAATATTATTTAAGTCATATGATAGAACTTTAAAAATAAAATAAATTAAAATTAAATATATTTTCTTTTGCTTGCATAGTTGTTGATTATCATAGTTCATAAAACTTTTGAAATCAGAAAAAAATTTAAATCTCAGTATTACTGCTCTGAATTATTTACTATTTATCTAAATGAGTATTTCTTTGTTCATTTAAAATAATTTTAGATCTTCTCCTAGGCTTTACCCCATCCTCTCTCCTATTGAGGAAGCAAGAAATATGATACCCATGCCTTAATCAGGGGGTAGCACATTAAGGGAGTTGGGCAACTGGTCAGAAGGAGATTAAAGGGGACACTTTGCTGGAATTGCATGTAGAACTCTGTTACATTGTCTTTACAAGGTACTGGGTCATAGTCACAGAGTAAGCAGAAGCACTCTCAGAAGCAGGGACCTGGTCACAGTTCCAGGATGAAAAAGAGTTCGTCTGAGTGTTCACAGACCAGAGCACAAGCTAGGAGAACAGTGATCACACTTCTCCTTAGATCATACCATTTTGGAAGAACTAACTCTGAAAATCTCAGCATAAAAAAAACCTGAATCTTGGGACATGGTCCTCTCTAACCAGAGAGCAGAATCTCACTTTAACATAAATTAAAGTCACGAAATAGGCTGGGAAAATGAGCAGACAACAACAACAACAAAATAACAACCAAATAAAATTATTTTGGTGGCAGGGAAAATAAAAATTCAAATTCAGAAGATAAAGTCAAAACACTTACGTGCAAAAACTCAAAGAAAAATATGAATTGATTTGAGGCCAAAAAGAATTATGAGAACTTTAAAAATATTTTTAAATAATGTAAGGAGGAAAATAAATTAACAATGAAAGAAAAGCATGAATAAAGAATCACCAACTTGGTAAAGAAGGTACAAAAGATATTGAGGGAAAAATCTTAAAATGGAATAGACTAAATGGCAAAAGAGGCACATAAATTCAATGAAGAGAAAATATACTTGAAAATTACAATTGACCAAATGGAATAGACTATGGTGCCTCAATAAAGAATAGATACGTTTTGGTATATAATGCATTTTTAATTATGTTTCAAGATAGAATTAATTATGAAAGATCTGGAAATCAGTTGTCTATAAATTCATGAGTCAAGATTGAGTTAAACCTCCTAATAAATAACCATGTAGGCTGTTTGAGTGACATGATGTTTAACATTAATTCAGATGGGCAGAAGACAGCTAGAGAAATGAATTCAGCTTTGGGTCCCACATTTTTGAAAGGACAGTTTCTGATAAGGTAAAGTCAATGCCTTATGGGCATTGACTGAAGGAATTGGTCATATTTGTCTTGGTAAAGAAGAATATAGAAAAATGTTTGTGTATTTGCAGGGCTTCCCATGTGGAACTGGATTTAGATTTTTTTTTTCAGATCTTGGTGAAAGAACTAGGAACAATTAATGCATGGCTTTTATAAAAAGACAAATTTAAGATTAATATAAAAAGATCATGGAAATGATATTTGCTGTATTGTAAACAGAAATACCACTAGCTTTTGTGTCAGTGACTACAACAAAGGCAAGAAAGGGGCTACCACCAAAAGCGTCATTTATTTTGACTTCTCCTTCAAACAGATAGAAGTACATAGATTATTTTACCAGAATAAGATTCATATGTAGAAGGACAGTAGAGCACTGGAGACATAACTGTTGGTAAAAGCTTTGTTGAACCAAACATAGATCACTAGAGTATGTATGCTATAATTTTTGAAATATTCTTCCATATAACAAGAATAAGCAAATAAGAACTGAAATGGGATAGTATCTAACTCAACAACTGAAACCATAGTGTATACTGTATGGCATCAGTATCCATAAGTCTCTTCACCAACAGGTTATCAGTGGGTCTCTTCCAATTATTAGCAACAGAGATATAATGTAGTTTATTTTTATCAGTTATGTCAAATCATTTCTTGTTGGTGATTGAATCAATAATAATTGATATTCCACTAATTATTAATTATAAATGCAAATTATCCAGGGACAATTGATAGCAATTACCTGAAGCTTAAATGACAAGATGGGCTTATGCAAAGAGATTTTGGAAATGTTTTCAGGGGCCTTTATATTAACTCTTCTATGAGTTTTTTGGAACAAATTGGATCCTTTTCTTTAATGACATTGTTCAGGGCATATACAACATAGTCTGACAACTCCACAATATTTCCTACTTTTTTTTAGCTTGTTATTTGAAAATAAAGGTGTTTGTATGTTCAAGGATGGCACTTCAGGTATAAGGACTTGCTGAATTCTTTTCAGGGCTGAAAAATTTGAAATCCCACATAAGAGGGTTTGGCAAGCTAGACATCCCTTACTCTATCGTCTTAACTCCCAGAAAGCAACTCTCCCACTTGATCATTTTTGCATAAATGAAGAGACCAAACTACTTTGGGTGATTCCTTCTGTCTTAGCTTTTAATACCATTCACAAGTTAACATTATTGTACTTTTCATACTCATTGTACATTAATCTTCAACACATACTTTGAAATTCAGCCAAATTGTCTATGTCTATGTTCCTCACACATTATACTTCATCTCTTCTGTGACTTTTCCCTCTTCATTTAAGATGTAGCTCAAAAGGGAAACTAGGTAGCTCAATGAATTGAGAGCCAGTTCTAAAGATGGGATGTTCTGAGTTCAAATATGAGATTTCTGACACTTCTTAGTTGTATAGCCCTAGACAAGACACTTAACCCTCATTGCCTAGCCTTTACTGCACTTCTTCCTTGGAACCAATACAAGTATTAATTCTAAGACAGAATTTAATAAAGGGTTATAAAAATGAATATTGCTTAAGTACTATCTTCTACATTGGAAATTTTCTGATATACTCAAATACTAGGGCCCCCTTTCCCTAACTACCTTGAAAATATAATTTTTATTCCCCTCATATTCACTCTGTAAACATATATATATATATATATATACATATATATATATATACACACACACACATATATTTTTTTGTTGTCTTCCCCATGCAAATGTAAATTGTTGGAGGGTAAATGTGGCTTCATTCATTTAATCTTTGACACCTAGTATGGTGCCTAGAATATTAGAAGTAGTTAATAAGTTCTTGCTGATTTATGTATAAGAAAATTCATTTGGATAGTTTTTTAAAAGAAGACAATTAAATGTTTTAGACTTCTTTTCCAGTGCTGAAAACAAATTGACAAACTTAGGGGTTTGGCCCTGGGCAGTTCACTTATATGAGGCAAAGTTTGTCTCAGTGTTCTAGAGAAAATAGTTGCTGAGAGTTCTTATATAAAAGTTATTGAAAAAACAGTTTTTATTTATTTCTTTGTAACAGTGCACAACTAGGTAGCTCACTGAATAGAGCATATAGCCTATAGTCAGGAAGACTCATCTTTATTAGTTCAAATCCAGCATCAGATACTTACTAGCTATATGATCCTGGGCAAATCCCTTAACTCTTTTTGTTTCAGTTTCCTAATCTGTAAAATGAGCTGAAGAAACAAATGGAAAATCACTCCTCCAACTTTACCAAGAAAACCTCAAATAGAATTACAAAGTATTGAACACAATTGAATAACATGTGACTTAGTGCTAAGATGAAGAAAGAATGAGGAAATATATACTTTTTTTTTTACTGCTGTTTGCATATACTTGATGAAGAAGGAGGAGAAGAAGGAGGAATAGAAAAAATATAGGGAAGAAAACAAGAAGGAGGAAAAGGAACTAAATGAGCATCATCATACTTATGGTCAAAGCTTCAACTAATCCTGAATCTAGAAGTATTCCGATCCTGTACTTTGTATTCAGGAATAAGTCTATCTGAATATAGGAGCAACTTAGAGCAGTGCTGGTGAACCTTTTAGAGACCATGTGCTGTGCTCCCCCAGAGACCCCTTGCCACATGCCCTGTGCCTCCTCACCTTACCCTCTGAGGGGGGTGCTGTTCCCATTGAGCTGCTAGGGTCCAGTGTTGAAGTGAAAAAATATCCTCAGTGCAATAGAAAGGGAGAAGGAAGTAGGTCCTCTGGGAACCTCTGGTAATTAACTCTGGCAGGTGATAGCTTGCAAGCCTATACAGAGGGCTTTGCATGCCCTTTTTGGCATGTGTGCCATATATTTGCCATCACAAACAGAGTAAAAGAGATACAGACTGGCAGACTAATATGTCCCAGTAAGGTGCCATGTCTGGTCAGATGGTAATCCTGCATAAAGTAGATCGTCCCAATTTAGCAAAAGTGATTGTTCAACATAGATTCTACAGATTCTATAGTTGACTTTATTGTCAGTTCTTTAAACAGAAAAAAAATCTCAAAGTCTGCTTTGTGAATTATGAGTTGTCCTGGCCACATATATTACCTACATATTTGCCTTATTGTGTTGAGACTTCAAGTGAATAAGTGGGAGAGTGTGATTCAGTCTTCACTTTGCATTTTTTGTAAATGTTTTGGTTAAAGTTAATTGAGTTGAATTATTTAAGTCTGATTTATTTGTGGAAAATATACAGGATTAGGGCCTCATGAACTCCAGGGTTAGTAGGAAACCAGAAGGGTTACCACTTGACACCTGGGAGTAGTTTGATGTAGAAGCTACTTCACAGGACAGTATGAAGGCAGGCTAAGGGGAAATGAACCATGAAGAGAGAAAGAGTGATTGTATTAGGAGATTGAAAGAAGTGAGAATCCCACCACCATCACTGCCTCTATCAACCTACCACATGTTAGATATCTTGCACAAAGCAAATAGGTACTACATTTGCATGAGAAAATTATGAGGATTTTTGTACTGAAAGTAGAAGGGTAAAAACTATTGTTTCAGATTAAGTCTGTCTAAACTTCCAAAACTGCATACCAAACTATCTATGGAGCATGTACTGTATAGATCTGTCTATGTATCTATGTATTTATGTATGTATCTATCCCTCTATCTTTATATATAAAGCAGATATTAAATTAAAGAGTAGGTATAAATTTTATTCTATGACCACAAGTTGATCATATCTCATTGGATTAGTCATTTATGGTTCTTTGTCAAGCAATAGGTCAGATAGTTAATCTGATGAGATCTACTTGTCTTATCTCCTGAAATAATAAGACAGCTGGGTTATTCAACTGCTAAAATAAGTGGCAAGATTAACAATTTGGCAGTTGATCCATTGTTTTGTGATTGATGGCTATTGAGTCTAAAAACTCAAATAGACCATTGTAAATTCCCTCCTTCAGATATAAAGATCCTTAACTAAGAAGCTATTCAGAAGGAATTGCTGACACACTGAAAACTCCCTAGGCTATTTGCTAATTTCATTTAAACTTTAACATTTTATTTTGTTGAATTTAAATGCTAAATACTTTCTAATTCTTGTGCTTCCCTTTGAATGAAAAAGAAAAACTTCCATACATCATAATAATTTCTCAAACAGAAAGCATTGGCCTAATTTCTTAGTTTATTATGACCACATTGCTTTTTTATGGTAGTTTTAATGAGAAACTGATATACCCATGTAAGAAAATGACTTTGGTGAATTGCCTGATTTATATGACCAAAATGCATATTTGAGTAATAAATATATGAAAATCCTCTTGATGGTCTTTCAAGTTGGATTAATATATTAAAATATATCTGCTAAACAGTAGATGAGACAGTGAACAAATATCACACACACACACACACACACACACACACACACACACACACACAAACATGCAGAAATATGACCTGAGACTACCTACACATAGTGGACATAGATTTTGGCCTTGAGATGTTTATTGATTTTTAGTAGAATTGCCTGGATAAGCCATTGACCTTTCTTTTTACCACTTTATTCAGTCTTTATCACTGAACATTGCTTATGGCATGCATGCAGAAACCTAAAATTGCTTAAGCCCATGAATTTCAAAATGGTTTCCAAAATATGTATTCCATTTTTCAATGTTTTGTTTTTTATTGCACTGATTTATCAAATAATGGTGTGAATGAAGTCAGTCAGAGAGTCTCACATGAGTTCCCTGTTGCTACCAAAATGTGTAATTGTTATATAAATAATTTATGATGATATTTTCATTCTTTTCATATTTTTCAATGAATTTCAAATGAAAATAGTCTTGGGATCCATATCCTACTGTTTTCTTTTGTTTTTATTTTCCAAATGACATTAGCACAGATAGATAAAATATTTTTTTGCAATTTTCAGTCAATAAGCAGTAATAAATTGTTTAAGTGTTAGAATGTAAACTCAACTTCTGTAGACTTAATGAAAGCATATTTTTTAGCTCCAGTAACAAATAGGATGGCATATACTTCATATTCTCTCATGTTTTTTATTTCTTTCAGCAAGTTTCCATATTTTGAAAGCTTTGCATTCAACGGAGCTTGGAGTATATGATTAATTGGTATGACAACATAAAGAAAAATCTTTTGAGGGCGGGAGGTTTAAATAGTCAGTGTTTATGGGCATCAGTTTTATCTCTGATATTGGTTTAGTTCCAGTATAGTCTGTTTGCTGCATTCTTAAGGATATTAAGGGGTTTTTATTTGCAGCACAAGAATTTGTCTTTTGTTAGTTTATGAAGAATATTGAGCTATTACAATTGTGCTATTATCCTAGTCTCATATTTTTTAATAGAAATCAACTAGAAACAGTTCTGGAAAGAGAGGGATATCACTAACCTGCTATTGTTCTTTCGTATTTAATGTTTTGCGAACTGCTTCACAAGTGAGTAAAAATGTTGCATTTTAAAATTATATCAAAGCATTACTACCTAATTTCAAATTCTGTCGTTTCCATGACAGTATCTGTAGTACAACTCTGTTGTTTTATGTCACTGTTAACTTCAAAACCTTCCAATTGCTCTTCCAATTAGGTTTTGGCTTCAGGTTGTCAATAAGTTTCTTGACATACAACCCTGAATATTTGTGGTTAATAGAATTGTGCTTGAAATATCTTCTTTGAAAAACTATTTATAAGTATTGCCTTCATCCATTGGTTCTATTTTGATCTCTAGATTTGAATTTAAAAATTTACTTTGAATTTTCCTTACAGTACATTTTACATTTATTTAATCCAAATGACTTTTTATTATTGAGTCAACATAGCAATCATAATAATAATATTAGATAGCATTTCTATAATGCTTTAAGATTTAGAAAACACTTAACAAATATTATCTCATTTTATACTGAGAACAATTCTAGAAGATAAGTATTATTATTATTATTTCCATTTTACATGTGGGGAAACTGAAAATCAAACAGCAGTTAAGTGCTCAGAGTCACAGCAATTAAGTGCCTTAGGCTAGATTTGAAATCAAGCCCTCCTGAATCCAGGACTTTGTTCACTGCATCTCCTCTCTGCATTTCAATATTGTTGGAGGTTTCCATGACATGAAGAAACAGTTTTATGTGTTTATTTTGGTGACTCCATAAAACTACATCATTTGTGTAGGTAAAGTAATTAATACAAAGTTTTATTATGATACTTTTTAACTTGGAAGCTATATTTGATTAGCTTTGAAAGAGATGATCTTATGTTACAAGCTAGGCAAAATTAGATAATTTTGTGTGAAAGATGTCACACTATAAGTTATTCTTGATGTTATTGTATTTAGTATATGATAACATTAATATTTATAAAATTTTATGGGAATCCTTTTACAAAACAAAGTGATATATGCTGGCTATCATCATCATCATCATCATCATCAAAATAATTATTGCTATTATTCTGCAACGTACATAATTCACATCTGAAACAATCTGGAAATCCCCTATGCTTTTCTTGCCCAAAATGTGAAACATTTATTACTGAATGAAAAAAAAAATTCTCTTTTTATATGTATCTTACTTTTCCTTTTCCTTTGAAGATGTGAAAAGAAACCCTTTAATGATTTTAAATGATTAAAACAATAAGAATGCTGAAATTGTTTCTCAATAAATAAAATACAAATTCCAGGTCTACATGGCATATTTAAAGTAAATAACATAAGTAGTTTTTTGTTTGTTTTTATTTTTACTTCTCTTTATGTTCATCTTCTTAGCCATTTAATTCATTGGGCAGAAGGTAAAAGAAAGTCTGGATCCCAGGATTTGTACCATAACATGGTAATAAGTTCAATTCTGTGTCTTCTTAGGTATTAATACAGTTAAGTAAATTATAGCCTTGATTATTTTTAAAGTAATATCATATTACAGAGATTTTGCCAAAAGGAGAACCATTCTACAGTTATAGTTGCAGAAAATAAAAACAAACACAAAAGAGCTGCTGAACTTTGGAAGGATTCATGGCATTCAAAATTGATTTCCCCATATATGTAGGTGTTCATGTTTGTCAAGACAAACATGCATCTACAATGCATGTAATTCTAATAAGCTTAATTATTTATTTTCTATGCTATTTGGTGTATCACTTTAGTATAGTTGTAATGAGAGGTAGGAGAAATGTTTCTATGAGGCACTTTACATTTGAGCCCATTTTCCTACCAGACACCAATTTGGAGGGAAAGGTGTGCCATGTTTGGGGTGGGGGAAGTGTCTTTATACGATGGTTGTTGCTATATATTTTCAGTAAAGATACTTTAAAAATGCTAATTAATTTTAATTGATTAATCAAAATGAAGAGAAATCAAATGGTAAAATTAATATTTGGGTGCTAATGAATGGTATTAATAATATTTAGGAGATACTAAATATCACTGGCTGATTGATGCTAGGGAGAATGATCACCAGATGTGGGCTTGAACCCTACTCAGAAGTACCTCTATACCCCTGAAGAGGAGACATAATTAACTTTGCTTGGGAAATTGATTTCCTGGAGTTCATATGAGTTAGTAGAGTAAATCCAGACTTTCTGTAGCTTAATATTATTTAATTATGACACAATTTATTTTAGTAGCTAAAGACACAAATTTAGGGTCAATAAGACCTAGATTTAACTCCTACCTCTGACATAGGCTGGCTGTGACCTTGGAAAAATTATTCAGTTTCTCAGTAGTCCAGACAACTGAATAACACTAGAAATTAGGAAGCAGTCTCTAATCTGCTTTAGTAGAAAAACAGTTTTTTTCTTCCTGTTGACTTTTTTTGTACTGATGAAATATCATGTCTGAGACCCTTTGCATCCTCTCATACTCTCAATCATCATTTCTGTTGCTTTTAAGAATAATGTAGTTTCCTGGTTAATCTTGTTTTACCCTGTCTAATTTTACTATTTTTTTGGTCTAACATCTTGACTGCCACTTCTATTTTTTCGATTTAATTGATGAACGATGGATTCTATTCCATTTCTCCATTTTATCTCTTTGTAAATATTCTGTTTTAAATATATAAAATATTTATTATTAAATGTATAAAATATGTTTCTTATAAACAACATATTGTTGGATTCTATTTTCTGATTATTCAACCATCTTTCTCTGTGTTATGTTGAATTGATCCCATTCATTTATATAGTTAGGATTGTTTAGGTACCTTCTATTCTCTACCATTCTAATATTTCCTGTACATTCTCCAAGACCAGGCTCCCTTCGTACCCAAGCTCTCCACTTGACTTTGGGCATTGTTCTGATTGGTAAGAAACACTACATCCATCTGGCACTAGCCACTCAATCACATTTCACCACCATCTTACTGCCCTGCTAGAGTGTTCATAATGTTTGGTATTTATATCCTACAATGCCTAGCATACAGTAAAAACTTAATGAATGTGTTTTCAATCATGCATTTCCTGTCTAATTTCTGCATTGTAGGAAAAGAGGAAATGAAAAAAAAGCTTTTGAAAGAAATCTGCATTAGTAAACTATAGATGGAATCATTTGATACCATTCCTCTCCTCTCCTATTTTCTCAGCTCAGACTTGCATCATTTAGCCTTCCTTTTTTTCTTTTTCTTTCCTTTTCCTTTTAATCCACGACTGATAATTATTCCTCCTCAAAGTTTGTTTTACTTTTGTTTATTCTTTCCCCAACTCAACTATCTCTCCTAAACCCTCTTTGTTCACCTTTATTCTTCCAACTTAGTTGTTTACTTTGTTGTATTTTACAAGAGCTATCTTTTCAACCTTGCCTTTGTGGACTCAGGTAAGGTTAGATTGCTAGATGTTTGCTTCCCAACACCTACCTCTAAATACACATAATTTCTGCATTGTTCCAATACAAAGATAAACCATATTGTCCCCTCATTCTTGTTTCATTTACCATTTTTCCTATTGGTTATAATTTAATAAACAATATGATATTTCAAAACTGTTCATGCTACATAAAAAGGATTACTTTAACAAATTTCTATTCATCTTCTATAATCTGCTTTTCGCCTTTTAAAAATCTAATTTGGATAGTGAGTTATTTATATATCCATATCAATCTCTTTAGATAACACCACCTTTTCTTTCTTATTGGATTTGTACTCTTTGAGTCTTTAAATTTTAATTCTTTAAATTATCTTTTTTCTTGGGTTGACTTCTTTATAAACTTAGTTTTAGGGATCCTAGTGAACCTTTCTCTTTAGCCTTTGCAATCTGCTCTCCTATATGGTTATATGTAATCCTTGTCTATGTCCTTTTCTTTTTTGATAAAAATCTGTAACTGAAGTTATTTCTTACCAAACTAGTCTTCATTTCATTCCTAGTAAACAATTCCTCTTGAATAGTAATTATATCCAGAATAGAATTCTCCTTCATAATTCTCTGTACCTTTCAAAGAATGTGCTCTGTATATATTCTAAGGTAAGAGATTATCTAATAAGGTTCAGAAGAAAAAAGGGGTATTATTAATGAGGCCCTTAAAGAAGGGGAATATAGAGGTAGGTATTTATTGACCCAATGAAAGCACTAGAAAACGTGATTTGATTATATAGATATGTATCCAGAAGGCAAGAAAGCCTATTAAAATGGATGACTACTACCTTTTTAGTAATTTATGAAGGTCTCAGTGATACTGTAAGAAGGCATCTTGAGAGCTTTTATAATTTTTGAAGTCTTGGGAGAAAGGAGTAAAGGTGAATATTTTCATTATCATTACCTATGGCAAGAGTGTGAGAAGAAAAAGTATAAGATATTGTAATGATAGAGTCCTGTTCTGGAATAGAATGTACCAATTTAAATATAAATTAGAATGTTTAAATAGAATCTTGCCTTTAAGAAGCATAAGGAAGAGAAAAAAAAACTATTTATATATATGCACCAAACTAAATTGCATTGAAAGCAACTACATGTAAAAAACTTAATAGTAAAGAAATCAAAAATTCATAATAGACAAATCCAAGAAAGGTCCTTTTATAGAAATTCACAAACCATGAGGAACTAGAAAATTGAACTAGAGATCTCAAATATGGGCTGCAAATTTGACATCGCAGATATGACAGTCTTGCCAAGATGAGACCCATTATTAGAACATGGTTTCTTCTTTGTGTGGCCTGTATTAAATACATGCAGGAAATGTATGACTTCTCTTTATTAAGTTAAACTGAATGGTATGTTTCAATTATTGTACACAATATTTATTTATCAAAAAATAACCCCGTCTAGTAAACATTTTCCTGTGTTCATAACTCTGATTCAAACTAAAACTAATACTTAAATTATTAACCTGAATTTAGATGGAAATAGAACCAATTAACTTTCTAATTATTTTTCCTCTTGTAAAGACTATTATTTTTCTGTCTTTTTCTGTTAGATTTACACATATGCATATATTTCTATCCTAAGCCATGTGAGAAAGTACAGAGTTAATGGATTAAGTATTTCACTTCTAGTTTAGGCATTTAAAAAAATTCACTTCATCCTATAAGCTTAGGTTTTGTTGGAATACAAAATAAAAAGCCAATATCTTACAATATGGAGAGCTATTCAGGTTTTAATAGAAAAGCTAAACACAGCAGTTAAACACTGACAATGTATAAAAGAATAATTAACAAAGTCAATTGAAGAATCAAGGAGATCCAGCAATTGTATATATGATTATAACCCAAGGGGTGTTTTTGTTTACATTACTGTCAGTCTTTAGAATGAATCCTGGCCTCATTAATAATAGTTATTAACATAACTCAGACAGAAATTTATCTATATGTTTATGAAGATTAGGTCAACCAACATTCACAACTACCTCTGAGTTGCTAGGGGTTTTTTCCTTCCATGTTTCTATTCTTGATATGTCTGAGTTCCTGTCAGCTTTACTGATTCTGACCAAGTTGATGTGGTCTTTGATTATAAGCGCATACAATTACTAGGAATGCACTTAGTTTTACTTTTTTTTCTGACCAAAGAGCAATTTAAACTAAAATTACTTTTCCATTTGGTTCAGCTGATGTAAATTTGGAATACTTCAGAATTAACAATTAATAGGAAAATGGAGTGAAGGAGACATAGAAACAAACATTACCATTTAAATTTTACTATTTAGTCAAAAAGAGAAAAATCAAAGGCAAATTCTGGCTTCATAAAAGAAAAAAAAAAGAGACTTCCAGGTAATCATGGCTGCAATCTAGACGCCACACGCTTCCTCTCCCCGGCACCAAACGAAATAGACTACATCAAAGGAGCATAAAAATCACCTTTGGAGGAACAGAAGGACTCCCCAGTACTCCCCAATACACCACAGAGGTGAAGGTATGTGGAGTTTGAACATTTCCACACTATAATAAGAAGGAGGAAAAGCTTGCACAAAAATGTGAACTGAGCCTCCCTTCCCCCACCCCACCACCCCTACCAAACCAGAGTGAGCTACCAGAGCGCTCACTGGGACAGGGAGTGAAAGGGGAACATCTCTGTCCGGGGTGGGGGGAACTCCAGGGTCCTTGGGATCTGGGGACTGCCAGGAAAAAACCTCTCAGGGTGGTTTCACGGGAGAATCCTGTGCTGAGCACAGGGGTACCAGGGAGCCATACTCGGGGCGGTTGTGCTGATCCCCTGGGCGGAGGTAAACACCAGGGGCTGACCACGCACTGATTATCTGGGTGGAGCTGAACACCTGGGCAGCTTGGCTGTGATCAGGAGCCCAGCGCTCTAAGAAACCTTGGAGGCTGGGAAGAACTAGTCTGAGGCAACCTAAATTCACAGAAAACCTGCCCATATCACCCAGACCCCAGACCAAAAAGGAAAGGGGAATAAAACCACCAAAGGGATGGCTCACATGGCCCAAAATCAAGCCTCAAGAAAGAAAGGGAAAAGGGTGACTATTGAAAACTTTTATGGTGGAAGTACCCAAGGAAAAGAAGAGAATGAGGATGAAATCCAAAAAAAAATCAGAACATGCCTCCCAAAATGGAAACTATCAACAAGCTCTGGAAGATCTCAAACTGGAACTTATCCAAAAGATGGAAACCTGGAAAGAAAAATGGGAGAAAGAGATCAACAGTCTGACAGATAAGACTGCTCAATTGGAAAAAGAGCTCGAGGCATCCAATAGAAAGGAAGACAAAGCTGAAAAGCAAAACCAGTCCCTAATGACCAGAATTAAGCAACTCGAAGAAAGTGAGATCATAAAACAGCAAGAATCAATAAAGCAAACCCAAAAAATTAATGAATTAGAAGAAAACATAAAATATCTCACTGAAAAGGTCACAGATTTGGAAAACAGTGGAAGAAGAGACAACCTCCGAATTATCGGTCTCCCAGAAAAAACAGAGATAAAAAATAAACTCGATATTATTCTACAGGAGATTATAAAAGAAAATTATCCACACTTTCTGGAGCAAGGGGGCAAAATAGAAATAGAAAGGTTTCATAGAACACCCTCTATATTAATCCCCAAAAGACAACCCCTAGGAATGTAATTGCCAAATTCAAGAGCTTCCAAGAAAAGGAGAAAATCCTACAAGAAGCCAAGAAGAGGAGCTTCAGATATAGGGGGACTCCCATAAGGATCACACACGACTTAGCACCTAACACACTGAGACCACAAAGCATGGAACACGATATTTACAAAGGCAAGAGAGCTGGGTCTCCAACCATGAATCAACTACCCAGCAAAACTGACTACATACTACTAGGGGAAAGTATGGGCATTCAACAAAATAGAAGATTTCCAAGCATTTGCTAAGAAAAGACCAGAACTTAGTGGAAAATTTGATATCAAAGCATAGAAAGCAAGAGAAACATGAAAAGGTAAATATGAAAGAAAGGGAAAAGGAGATGAATCTTATCTTTTTCTTCAAGTCAAACTCTCTTCTATAAGGACTACATTTACATCAAATTATATATATTAATATGTGGGGAAAATGTTATGTGTAACTCTCAAAAATTGTATGCATCATAAGAGTAGTTAGAAGAAACATGGATAGGGAAAGATTGGGGCAATAAGAAGATTTGGGGACAGTGGGGGAAAAGAAAGGGAAAGGGGGGGAACCGTCGATAACACTAAGATTTACTTCAAGAAATAGGGGGGACTTAATAGAATAATCGTTCCCATATAAAGACACACATGGGAAGGGGAGAGGAAGAACTCTCATAAGAGAAGGAGAGGAAGAGAGCGTGAATTGAATTACTTAAAACTTACTCTCAGTGAAATCATATCTGAGAGGGAAGAACATCTAGATCCAGTGGGATCCTGAATTCTATCTTATCCAACAGGGTAAGAAAGAAAAGAAAATTAAGGAGAGGGAGGAGAGAGGGAGTATAAAAAGGGAGGGAAGGAGAAGGGGAGGGGAAGGGAGCATAAAAAGGGAGGGGCTAGAAAGGGAAGCATATCAAGGGAGGGGACTAGGGGGACTGATTCAAAGTAAATCACTGGTTCAAAAGGAGATAGATAAAGAAGAAAGGTCAGAACTAGGGGAAGATATCAAATTGCCAGCTAATCCACAAATGACAATCATAACTTTGAACATGAATGGGATGAACTCACCCATAAAATGTAGACAAATAGCAAATTGGATTAGAACCCAAAACCCTACCATTTGTTGTCTTCAAGAAACACATATGAGGCGGGTTGACACTCACAAGGTTAGAATTAAAGGTTGGAGTAAGACCTTTTGGGCCTCAACTGATAGAAAGATGGCAGGAATTGCAATCATGATATCAGACAAAGCCAAAGGAAAAATAGACTTGATCAAAAGGGATAGGGAAGGTAAATATATTCTGTTAAAAGGAGAAATATCACTAATCAACATGTATGCACCAAATGGTATAGCATCCAAATTTTTAATAGAGAAACTAGGAGAATTGAAGGAGGAAATAGACAGTAAAACCATATTAGTGGGAGAATTGAAACAACCACTATCAAATTTACATAAATCAAACCAAAAAATAAACAACAAAGAGGTAAAAGAGGTGAATGAAATCTTAGAAAAAATAGAGTTAATAGACATATGGAGAAAAATAAATAGGGACAAAAAGGAATACACCTTCTTTTCAGCACCACATGGCACATTCACAAAAATAGATCATACACTAGGTCACAGAAACATGGCACTCAGATGCAGAAAAGCAGAAATAATAACTGCAGCCTTTTCAGATCACAAGGCAATAAAAATATTGATCAGTAAGGGTACATGGAGAGCCAAATAAAAAATTAATTGGAAATTAAATAATATGATACTCCAAAATCTGATAGTTAGAGAAGAAATCATAGAAACAATTAATAATTTTGTTGAGGAAAATGACAAAGGCGAGACATCCTTTCAAACATTATGGGATGCACCCAAGGCAGTACTTAGAGGAAAATTCATATCCCTGAGTGCATATATTAACAAATTAGGGAAAACAGAGATCAAGGAATTGGAAATGCAAATCTAAAAACATGAGAACAAACAAATTAACCCCCCCAGAAGAAAACCAAACTAGAGATCCTAAAAATTAAGGGAGAAATTAATAAAATCAAAGTGATAGAACTATTGAGCTAATAAACAAGACTAGAAGCTGGTACTTTAAAAAAACAGAGAAAATAGACAAAGTACTGGTCAATCTAATTTAAAAAAGGAAAGAAGAAAGGCAAATTAACAGCATCAAAGATGAAAAGGGGGACCATACCTCCAACAAAGAGGAAATTAAGGCAATCATTAAAAATTATTTTGCCCAACTATATGGCAACAAATATACCAACCTAGGTAATATGGATGAATATTTACAAAAATATAAATTGCCTAGACTAACAGAAGAAGAAATAGATTTCTTAAATAATCCCATATCAGAAACAGAAATCCAACAGGCCATCAAAGAACTTCCTAAGAAAAAATCCCCAGAGCCTGACGGATTCACCAGTGAATTCTATCAAATATTCAAAGAACAGCTAACTCCAATACTATACAAACTATTTGACATAATAAGCAAAGAGGGAGTTCTACCAAATTCCTTTTATGACACAAACATGGTGATAATTCCAAAGCCAGGCAGGCCAAAAACAGAGAAAGAAAATTATAGACCAATCTCCCTAATGAATATAAATGCAAAAATCTTAAATAGGATACTAGCAAAAAGACTCCAGCAAGTGATCAGAAGGGTCATCCACCATGATCAAGTAGGATTTATACCAGGGATGCAAGGCTGTTCAATATTAGGAAAACTATCCACATAATTGACCACATCAAGAAGCAAACCAACAAGAACTACATGTTTAGCTCAATAGATGCAGAAAAAGCCTTTGAGAAAATACAACACCCATTCCTACTAAAAACACTAGAAAACATAGGAATAGAAGGGTCTTTCCTAAAAATAATAAACAGCATATATCTAAAACCATCAACTAATATCATCTGCAATGGGGATAAACTAAATCCATTCCTATTAAGATAAGGAGTGAAACAAGGATGCCCATTATCACCTATATTATTTGATATTGTATTAGAAACACTAGCAGTAGCAATTAGAGAAGAAAAAGAAATTGAAGGCATTAAAATAGGCAAGGAAGAGACCAAATTATCACTCTTTGCAGATGACATGATGGTCTACTTAAAGAATCCTAGAAATTCAACCAAAAACCTAATCGAAATAATCAACAACTTTAGTAAAGTTGCAGGATACAAAATAAACCCACATAAGTCATCAGCATTTCTATATAATTCCAACACAGCTCAGCAGCAAGAACTAGAAATAGAAATCCCATTCAAAATTACCTTAGACAAAATAAAATACTTAGGAATCTATCTCCCTAGACAAACACAGGAACTTTATGAACACAACTACAAAACACTCTCCACACAACTAAAACTAGACTTGAACAATTGGAAGAACATTAACTGCTCATGGGTAGGACAAGCCAACATAATAAAAATGACCATCCTACCCAAACTCATCTATCTATTTAGTGCCATACCCATGGAAGTTCCAAAAAAAAATTTTTACTGATCTAGAAAAAAACATAACAAAGTTCATTTGGAAGAACAAAAGATCAAGGATATCCAGGGAAATAATGAAAAAAAAAATACAAAGGAAGGGGCCTTGTAGTCCCAGATCTCAAACTATATTATATTATAAAGCAGCGGTCATCAAAACAAGTTGGTACTGGCTAAGAGACAGAAAGGAAGATTAGTGGAATAGGCTGGGGGCAAGAGACCTCAGCGAGGCAGTATATGACAAACCCAAAGATCCTAGCTTTGGGGACAAAAATCCACTATTTCATAAAAACTGCTGGGAAAATTGGAGGACAGTGTGGGAAAGATTAGGCTTAGATCAACACCTCACACCCTACACCAAGACAAATTCAATATGGGTAAATGACTTGAACATAAAGAAGGAAACTATAAGAAAATTAGGCAAACACAGAATAGCATACATGTCAGACCTTTGGGAAGGGAAAGACTTCAAAACCAAGCAAGACTTAGAAAGAGTTACAAAATGCAAAATAAATAATCTGGAATACATCAAATTATGAAGTTTTTGTACAAAGAAAACCAATGTAACCAAAATCAGAAGGGAAGCAACAAATTGGGAAACAATCCTCATAAAAACCTCTGACAAAGGTTTAATTACTCAAATTTACAAAGAACTAAATCAATTGTACAAAAAATCAAGCCATTCTCCAACTGATAAATGGGCAAGGGACATGAACAGGCAGTTCTCAGCCAAAGAAATCAAAGCTAATAATAAGGACATGAAAAAGTGCTCTCCGTCTCTTATAATCAGAGAGATGCAAATCAAAACAACTCTGAGGTATCACCTCACACCTAGCGGATTGGCTAACATGACAGCTATGGAAAGTAATGAATGCTGGAGGGGATGTGGCAAAGTGGGGACACTAATTCATTGCTGGTGGAGTTGTGAATTGATCCAGCCATTCTGGAGGGCAATTTGGAACTATGCCTAAAGGGTGATAAAAGACTATCTGCCCTTTGATCCAGCTATAGCACTACTGGGTTTGTACCCCAAAGAGATAATAAGGAAAAAGACTTGTACAAGAATATTCATAGCTGCACTTTGTGGTGCCCAAAAATTGGAAAACGAGGGGATGCCCATCAATTGGGGAATGGCTGAACAAATTGTGGTATATGTTGGTGATGGAATACTATTGTGCTAAAAGGAATATGTAGAGTAATTCCATAGAGAGTGGAACAACCTCCAGGAAGTGCTGCAGAGTGAAAGGAGCGGAACCAGGAAAACATTGTACACAGAGACTGATACATCGTGGTACAATTGAAGGTGATGGACTTCTCCATTAGCGGCAATGCAATGTCCCTGAACAATCTGCAGGGATCTAAAAAAATACTATCCACAAGCAGAGAATAAACTGTGGGAGTAAAAAAACCGAGGAAAAGCAACTGCTTGACTACAGGGGTTGAGGGGATATGACTGAGGAGAGACTCTAAATGAACACTCTATTGCAAATACCAACAACAGGGAAATGGGTTGGAGTCAAGAACACTTGTGATAACCAGTGGAATCATGCGTCGGCTATGGGAGAGGGAAAGGTGGTTGTGGTGGTGGTGGTGGGCGGGGTTGGGAGAAAAAGAAAATGATCTTTGTTTCCAGTGAATAATGTTTGGAAAAGACCAAATAAAATAATGTTTAAAATAAAAAAAAAAAACATTTACTGACTGAAGTCTGCATTCAGACACTATCAGTTCTTTATCTGGATATGTATAACAATTTTCATTTGATAACATTTCAAAACATTATGTAATTATATCCTTCTGGGTTTATGGGATACTTCTGAGAGGTCCGTATAACCAAAAAAATCATAAATCCTAACTCCATCTCTCTCCTTGGCTCCATAAGTAGTACCTTAGAAATGCTTTAGTGAGCCATCCAGACAACTACATGAAAGGATTGTGGTGAAAGAGTACCATTTCTGTGTATAAATCAATGACAATCATTTATCAAGCACCTACTATGTGCCATGCGTTTTCCCTACAAATCCATTGAATTAAATGATTCCTGCTTGCAAGAAGCTTAAATTCTAATAGACAAGACAAGGTAAATAAATACAAAATAAATGTAAAGATAATACATATAAAATAATGGAGGAGGACACTAACAACTGAGGAGGTACTATTTTGAAAACTATTAGGTATTCATTTTAACAGGTTACTTAAATATAAGATAATATTATTATGTTGCAATTAGGCAAACTTCTAAAAATCAGTAGTAGATTTAATTTTATGTAACTGAGAATTAGGAAAATAATTATGATTGTATCTCATCTGTCTTTCAATTCATGAATTGCTGTCTAAACTATGCTAGAGTAGAAATCAGACTTTGAATTCATTTCGTTGAAGGCAAGAGGATATCTAAATAAATTTCTATTTTAGTAAAAAAAAAAAGAAAAAAAATCCTAATAAATAAAGTGATCTAAAAGTAGAATGTGTGACCTCAGGAGATAGTGTAACTGGAAATAGTGCAAAAGAAATCTCTGTAATTGAACTCTCCACATATATACTACTGAAGATAGTAGAGACTACTATTAGCTTAGCCTTAGTTGAATGCCACTGACCTCCGCCAGACCAGAGAGCCACAAACTGCCTGAGGACTGTGGAGCTCTTCCAAATAAATTAAAACCTTATTCTATTGTTTCTATAGAAACTCCCCACTGTTGTACATGGACTCCCTTGTTCACTCCCCAAACTTCCTTAGACTTTGACTATTTTGCAAAAGAACTTATGGAACAGCTTTCTGGACTCTTCCTTCCATGAGCCCCCCCTCTATGTTGAAGTATAATAATACCTTGCCTCTTCTGCCCCTTGCTGGCATTACTATACTCAGTTGCTCTGAAGTGTCCTGAAATGAAATTCCCTTGCCTCAATTAAAGCCACTTTTTATATTAGCCTTTGTAGTTTATTTTAGATTGACATTCTATAGAACAAAGATTTGGTTTTCTCTAAATTTGCCTGCAAATAGCCCATCTAATAGAATTTTCCTAGCTCTATTTAAAGTAAAAAGAGGCATTTTCAAAAAAAAAAATTCATCACTTATTTTAATAAGTTAAAAATAATTCTTTTATTTGTTAAACTCAGAAAATTTAAACAACTTCATGTTCACAAGTGTTATTTAATTTTTTTGATCTGAATATAGGCTAGTATCCTCTATCTTTGAATTATATAAAATTGTAGCTAAAGTTAGAGGAATTAAAAGCCGCAAATATAGAGTAGATATTTGCCATTTTTCTTGCTAAACTTACAGATATATTTAGGTATTGTGGGTATTTGGAAAAAAATAAATACTTTAGAATTATTTCTTTTGATTACATTAGCTTACATTACATTACATTAGTAAAAAAATTTTCAGAATATATTTCCAATTATTTATTTCTTTATCTTATAGCTCCTGTATAGTGAAGGTTTTACTTTAAAAATGAATTATAAACTCTGTTTTTACCCCAATTCCTGTTATTCCTGTGATGTAGGTAATATAGGTTAAAAAAATTCTTTTGAAATGGAAATTTCAAGTTATTTCAAGTGTTCAAGTTATTCCTTATCCTGTGACATTGTAAAATCCCTTGAAGATTGTGGACCTCAAAATGAAAATAAAATGACATTATATTTGTTTGGAAATAACCTAAAATAACCTTTATATTTGACAATTGCTTGGTTACTATATTTTTCTTTTAAATTCTTCCAGTTTTCCTTGAAAGTAATAGCACACTATGGAAAAAAAAAAAACTAAAAGAAAGACTCCTCAATCAGATCTTTTAAAAGTCTCTCCCCATTTACAAACCTTCTTCGAAAGAGCAAAAGACAGATATCCTCCCTAGCACGGAATTGGTCCAATTCAGGACCAATCCCTCACCAGGAAATATGGGACATGGCCCCTCCCCCAGCATGGGATTGGTCCATTCCTATCCCAAGGAAGTAGGAAGGAGGGGACCCTGGTGCATGCTGGGAAATGCAGTCCCAGGCCAGGATGTAGTTTAAAAACCACAACACATTTAGTATATTTTTTCCTATAGGACATGAATATATAATTTTGGATGAAATTGTATTTATAGAACTCAATAAATTTAATGATTTATCTAAGTAAGGTTATATAAAACATTATTATAATGATCTTTTCCCATTCCAATTTAAAATGGAATCTTAAAAACTTGATGCTCCTTTTTTTATTATGAATTCTGTCCATTTACATAATGTTTAAAGATTATGCTTCCACCATGTAATGGACCCCACCTTAATGCTGAATTTCAAAAGTCAACACTTCACTAATGAGGGACAAATCCTAAGCTTTATAGGTCATTCACTCAGCCTATGTAATGAATTAGGGCTCAAGGAAGTAATACCTGTGAATCAAACATTTTCATCATACAGATAATCCACTCAAAGTAATTTATAAAGACAGAAGATGTAAGGGAGGAGGGGTACAAAGAGGATGTCTTAACATTTAAACCTGTCTAAAATGAAAAGCAACTAATTCAAGAACCAGTGTGCTCTCTCCAAGGAGGTCTTCAGAAATTAGATAGTTACTTCTTGGGTATATAATAGGGGGTGCTTTTTTAGATAAGGGCTAAGAGATGGCCACTGTGCTCCCTTTCAGCAATAAAATTTTGCGATTGCCTTTTATCTTTTTTTTCTTTTTTCTTCTTTCTTTCACCACCACCAAGCACAGAGCTTTGCACAAGTCAGGATTTATTATTTCATTAATGAAATATTCCTATTGAGAAATTCCTTTAATTTAGTTTCTGTTCTGCAATTTATAGTCTTAATGTGTTTTCAGGGGGCAGTGAGAGATGAAATGATTTGCCCAGTTTCACAAAGCCAGAATGTAGCAAAGGTACGACCTGAGCAAAAGTCTTTCTCTTTTTAAGGCCAGCTCTTTAGCCACCACACAACATTGCTTTTAATAATTAAAACCTTTTTTGGCTTGAATGATATTGTAGAATTTCTAAGGTAATTCTAGTATAAAATCTCAGAATCATTGTTTAAGACTAAAAAGGACATGAGGGATTTTTGAGAAGAATCCTTCTTCCCTATTTTATAAATAAGGAAATGTGAGAATCAGAGAGGTTAAGGGATACCCAGGACTACACAGTTAGTAAATATCTGAGGTAGGATTCAAACCTAGGTCTTCTTGACTTCAATATCAGCACTCTCCTCCATTTGGCATTCAAAGCCCTTTTCAATATGACTCTAGGCTACCTTTTCTACACTTATAGTACATGATGCTGTTATATCTAGTCTACAGGCATATCATTTTACTGCTCAAAAATTTCAATGGCTGGACATTATGATAACATTTTTACCTGGTTTCTTTTCCTCTTCACACCCATTACTCTTTTTTGAAGACAATTTTATTCATTATTTTTGACCTCTTATAATCTTTTAAAAATTAGCAAAGCATATTAAGAAGAGTACTTTGGAGTCAGACAAATAAGGTTTCCTGCTTACTCCCTTTGTGATCAAAGGAATACAGTATTAGAGACTTAGAGCTCAAAGAAATCTCAGAAACCATCAAGCTCAATCTTTGTTATCCATTAACTTTTTAAAGATGAACAAACTGAGGCTGAGATGTGAAAAAAATCACAGAACAAATGGATCTTAGAGGCAGGATTTGAACTCAAATCTTGGTTCCAAGCCCAGCACTGTGTTCATTGAATCACTTACCTACTTCATAAGTCACAAGCCTGTATTTCCCTTAATTTTCTCATCTATAAAACGGGGGGGGGGGGGGGGAGATTGGATATGTACCACTGGCTTGGTGGTACAATGGATAAATTATTGATTCTAGAATCAGAATGATATGAGTTTATATCTGACCTTAAACACTATGTGATATTGGACAAGTCACTTAATCTTTAAGATCTGCCTCAGTTTGCACATCTGTAAATAGAGATTATTAATAACACCTCTAATTTGGGTTATTGTGAGCATATAATGAAATAATGTTGGTAAAGGACTTTATAAACCTTAAAGCACTACATAAATGCTAATTGTAGTTATTTTGCTGCCAGCACCAGATCAATATTTGTGTTTTCTAATCTTGTATTGTTTTGTTTGGCATGTTTCTTTTCATAAAGGAATCAGGTGTTTTGGGGTTGAGGTAATGTCTGGGTTCCTTTGATTTTTTTTCTTATGATGATTTATATTAATTAAATTCTAATAGGAAAGAGTTATAATTGAGTCAGTGAAATTTCCTTTAGTTTCTTCTCTTTGGGGATGATTGTAATAATAGTGTCCTTTTTCTTGTATTTAATTTTTACGTTAAATTTAGTGTTAATTTTGACATTTGCTCTGAGTCAATGATATTCTGACCACAAACAGACAAACAATTTGGAAATTACATTGAAGATGAGGTCATTCATTATGCTTGCTAGTGCCTTTCATCCTAGTTATTTGCAGTCTGAGTTTCTGTTTGGTGAGTTCCTTCTGGAACGCTAATTTTGTGGAAATACACAAACTATCCATTCTCATTGTCCAGTTTTCTCTAGGATCAACTTGTAACTCTTCAGATTTCTTTACCATTCTCCTACATGGATAGATTTTCTCTTCCTTAACCCCTTTCAGTTTTTCAGCTCTCTTTTTTCAGTATCTCATTAGGATATCATCTCTTTGAGGGAAGAGATTGCTTTTCTATTTTTGTTTTGTGGAGTTATATTTTTAGTACCCAGCACAGTTCCTGAAATATTGTAAAAATTTAAAAAATACTTATTGATTTGACTTAATTTTAACTACTTCATAATTATTTGCTTTACATTTATTCTTTACATTCTGATATATAAATATATACTTGTCATCATCCTGATTAGAATGTAAGTTCCTAATGAATAGAGATTGTTTCATTCTTTGTACTTCTATCTCCAGGGCCTATCAAAGGGCCTGGTACATAATAGGTTGTTAATAAAATCTTGATTTATTGATTCCATGTTTTCTCTTTAAATAATGATGACTATCAGTGAAATACACTCATGGGTACTGCAAGGACTAAGCCCTCAGTAGCAAATCCCCCAATTGCAGTTATAAAAATGGGAATTGGAGAACCTCAGAGTTATTAGTCAAAAGTCAGTTTGGAAAATTAAAAAAATGAAATAAAATATCAGTTTGGTCTCTAATATCAGGCATTCCCCTATATCCCTGTTGGGAAATCTCTGGTACCCATGCCAGAGGGGGCTCCTCCCCTTCCCCTCTCCACCATGCCTGAGGACATTTCTTATATGACCCATTAGGCTCCTCTGCTCAGCAGTCCAATGGGGTACTTCCTCCCCTGTCTGGGGGTAAGTGGGCAGCTCACATGCTGCAAGAGGGTTGCAATTTGGGCATTTAGTCTCTGAAAGGTTCTCCATCACTGCCAAATATGATCCATTTAAACTAGGTTCTTGGTCCCTTGGCATCACACTGACATCCAGAATATTTACCATTCTCCAGGGAACACATAACTCTTGTTCCCTGGATCTGGACCTTAGTGGACAGAATTTAAGCAATATTAACTCAAACAACTAGATAATAGAAGATGGAACCAAACTCTGGCCAGTGAGGAGCTTCCTGGGTGACATGGTCCCATAAGTATTCCAACTTTGAAGAAAGTACTGTTTCTAGTTCACAATAATTTACCTAAGTCACAGGTAAATGATCAAAGGGAATTATTTGCAACAGGGTTTGTCCAAATATTATTATTTTAAGAGAAACATTGTTAAGTTATGAAAACTCACTTGGGGTTCCTGGATGGCAGTGGGTTTTTCTTCAGTTCCCCCTCTGTGCCTTTCTCTTTTGGGGGCTTCTTGTGCTTGACATTCCTTTCTTTACCCTATGTGTTCTTGAACATGATCAGAACTTCAAACTCCCAGCCATTTGCATGTGGTAGTGGTATCTATCAGACGGACATCAAAAGCAGAAGTATTTGGAGCTATTGTACTTCCTTAGATACTGAGTTTGGACACTGGCAGCATTAGGTAATGGAGTCTACACTTCAACGCTCTGGAAAGGCATCTAATTAGAATATAATCTGAACCAATGAAGAGGTAATGGTGCTATGCCACTCTGCCACAATGCACAGCATAATGGAATATCAAGCATACAACACTCTTAGAGAATTCAGAAGCATACTCTCCAGTTACTAATGGAACTGAGAACTATTTAGGGACCCCAAAGACCTTAGAAACTTCTAGAAACAACTCATTAATGGAGAGACTCTTAATGGAAAGAGACCTTGCGGATGCCAGGCAAATGACAAATCAGAGGTAGACAAGAGTGTTAAAGAAGGTGAGAAAAATTGGGAGAATGATATAATTCCTTATATAACTAGTCACTCTGAACAATGAGAGCTATTTGAGCTGCTAAAAAAATCAAAGAAACTAACATAATGACAAAAAACTTCTCTACATGGTAGAATCAATCAATTAATTAATCAATGAACATTTATTAAGTACCTATCATGTGCCAGCTACTGTGTTAAACACTGGAACACTGGTCGCTCACTACCCTCTTTGAGTAACTTCCATACCTCATGTTACAAAATCATTAGCAACTCAGAGCTATATCCTGGCATTCAGGAAGAAACTTTGACCTGTAATGGACAGGAAAGTAGATGCAGTGCCTAGAATTTTATGTGCAGAAGCTTTTCTGTTGGTAGGTGCTTATTTCTCCATATTTGTGTTTATAAAAAGCTAACAGTTCAGTTCATACTAAAAGATTCACTGCCATTTGCCAAGATGCTTTATTTTCTCGATGTGTGACAGACACCAAGAGAATTTTATTTGACTTAAACTTTATAGAGATATTCTTTAGACACTACTAGACGCCTTTATATCCTTGTTATCATTTTCATGTATTCTGGCACACACGATTAGATAGGTTGGGGTAAATATGTGATGAATACAAGTTATATTAGCTTTTCTCCCCTTGACAGACAAAATAAATATAAAAACAAATACTTTAAATTTTCATATTCTAAGGGAGATAATTCCTCATGGTGTCAAGCACAAGATGGTGTTCCCTCCACTGCAATGACTTCTTTATGTTCATGTGACTATTCTTTCTGGTTTCTTACAATGGCTTGTCAATTTCTTCCTACATTATAATTCATGGCAACTTTATTCAGTTTCTTCCAAATCGGATTTTAAATTACTTCCACTCCTTTTAAATAGCGCTAAATCCAGAATTTCTCCTAAACATGCACCCTAGCCACTGAGTACTTTGATGGCATGAGTGTTTGCATCTATACTTTCTTGTCAAAAGCGAGAGATAAATCTTAATCACAACAATATGGTACATTTAATGGAATATCTACAAAACTTCCAGGTAAATTGACTTGGTCTTCATTTACTCTGTAGACCCTTTTGGAAAGAATATGGCCCTTTATGTACTTTGTTTACAAGTTCACATTTCTGTGTACTCAGAATTTCCTAAATGACAAAAACCTGTGTAAAACACCACCCAGAAGCCCATTTGCTCTCGCAAGAGACTTTTTAATTAACAGTCACATCTGTGCAAGTAAACTATATTTTGCAAAGCTAGCAACAACTTAAACCCCATTATTAAATTATGAAAAAAAGTGTATAAATCTCAATGGACCTGTTTAACGTTTAGAGCCTGAATGAAGTGCAATGCTAAGCCTCTAGAGCCTGGATAGGAAATGCCTAAATTTTATGTAATGATGCTATTAAATATTTAGTATGATAATATTTTGAACACCCTTTCGACATCAATGACATTAAAATTTAAACTGTTTATGTGGTTAAAGGTGACCTAAGTACATTTCATTAGAAGATTATTTCAAGGCTAATTAAAACTGCAGTGATTTCTGATGATTTACCTTTTTTTTTTAGTAAACTGAGTCTGCAGTTAAAAAGATAAAAAAATAAACATCTATTATAGTGAATTTTGAATCTTCAAAAGGCATTTTATAGGATTGTAGAACCAAGATGAGAAAAGATAGCCTTGGTAAAAATGGTTTGTTGTTCTTGCATGATCTTAACAATGTAGTACTTAAAAAATCATTATTGGCCTAATTATCTGTGGCTTTAGTAAGTATAAACTCATATGTTCTGTTATTCCTTCATTTTCTTGCCCTGTACTTCTGAATCTTGATTTGGTTTCTGATTTTCTTCCTTTTGTTCTCATTCTCAACTGATAGGTACATGAGGACTAGATTCAGAGCTGTCCCTGATAACAGGAAGATCTGGCTACAAGTGCTTCTTCTGATAAATACTGTGACTGTAACAATTATGGATAAATGACTTAACCTCTCTGCAATGTCCCAAGTAACTGAGATTACAAATTGCAGATAGTCTACTGTCCTTGTGCAAAGATTTGCCCCTTCCTCACATGAAATCATCACTGGGTCTACTGCCCCACCAACCAAATAGAACAGCAATAAAAAACATGATGTTTAAGTTACTTAAAGCTAAATTATTCATATATATTTTATTTGATTTGTCATGGAAAATATCAATAAACACCAATATTGTAATTCACATAAAAGAACACTGAAAAAGGAGACTAGAATATAAAATATAATTTCCTGGACCTCAAATGAATGCTTGAAAAGAAATGTTGGTTCCAGATTGAAAAATAAATTCTTTTAGAAGGCAAAAAGTAAATCTATTTTTTTTTAAAGTAAATTTACTTGTATCTTTCTGTTCAGCATTGCTAGGTTGTTAGCTGAGATATTGTCTTGTCCACCAAAACCATGATGAGATTTACTTTCCCATCAGGGAGCAGAGTAACCCAGGTTAAAAGGAAACAATTCTTTGCAAAGGATTACAGTTCTCTTGATTTTACTAACATGCAGTAAATCCAAGATTTGCTATGGTGAAAAGGTGATGTTCTATTTAATACTCAGCATTAAAATTCATAGTAAGGATGAAGCAGTAGAGTATTGAGAAGCAGCACAGAACCTCTCTCTCTCTCTCTCTCTCTCTCTCTCTCTCTCTCTATATATATATATATATATATATATATACACACATATTCATAATGATCAGTAAAAACCATATTTCTAATATGTATTAGAATATGCCCTAATATATATTATATGTATATAATATATGTAACATGTATTAAAATATACAGGTATATAACCTAATAATATGTTAGAATATATATTAATATATATTAGAAATATGGTTTTTACATCACCATATGAAAGAATGATTATTTAATATCATAATCAATTAATCAGTCAATAAACATTTATTAAGCACCTTATTTCATAGGCAATATGTTTATTTCTGGGGATACAAAGAAAAGTAAAAGAGTATCTGATCATAAGGATCTTTTAGTCTAATATGAGGCAAAACATGGAAATAGTCATCCACAAACATACAGGATAAATTTGAAATAATTATCAAAGACAAAGACTTAGAATTAAGAGGAATTGGGAAAGCTTTTCTGTAGAATGTGTGATTTTAGAAGATTCTTGAAGGAAATCAAGAGAGGAGATGTGGAAGAAGAGCATTCCAGGGATTGTGGACAGTCAGTAAAAATGGCCAGTCAGGAAATAGAAAGTCTTACTGGAGATGAGCCAAAAAGCCAGTGCCACTGGGTCAAAGAGCACAGGGTGGGGATGGGTAGAGTTAGGTAGCATAAGACTAGAAAGATATCATTAAAAAATTGCTGCCTATGACTTAATCACTAACAACCCTTGAAGGAGATCCACCTTAAATGGATTTTAATGAATGATCTGGATCAATAAAACTCATAACAGGATCTATGTCGTTCCTCTTATCCAGAGTTAAGAGGAAGTGAGTGTAAAAAGCAATGATGGCACTTTTAAAAAGTAAGAAACAGAGACCGAGAAATGGAAAGAAAAGAAGGAAAGATAAGAAAAGAAAAAAGGGAGAAAGAGAAAAAAAAAGAAAAGTAATTCTATTTCCTTAAGAGTGATATAATATATAATCCTCTGGTTCATTTTTATGATGAATTATGTTCATAGATTTCCTAATGTTGAACCAACCTTGAATTCCTGGTATAAATAAAATCACATCAGAGTACATAATCTTCATGATTGATATGTTGCTGTTGCCCTTTTGCTACTATTTTATTTAAAAATTTTCACATCAAGTTTAATTACTGCTATTGGTATTTTTCTTTTTTGTTTTGAGTATTCCTGGTTTATTTATCAGGACCATCTTTGCCTTATGGAAGGGGTTTAATTGACTCCCTTTGTTTCTATTTTTACAAACAGTTTATGGTAATACTGGAATTAATTTTCCTTGAATGATTGACATAAATTACTTGTAAATACATCTGTCTTTCTCCCCTACTGCCACTACCTTTGGATCATGTATGACTTGTTCATTTTCTTTTTTAGAATAAATCATTTAAATTTAAACATTTAATTAGGGTTCTTAAATTATTTTTTTTCAGGTTTTGTTCTTTAAGCAACATGAACAATTCATTAATCTACTCTTGTCCTCTTGGTGATGAGAGGATTAAGAGGTACATATTTTCCCCTTGAATTATCTGGTTATATCTCAAAATGTTTAGCATGCTGTCTCAAAATTATTATTATTTTTAAAACCATTATCTGATATTTTTATAATTTTATTTTTGACCCATAATTCTTTTAGGTTTCAATTATTTAGCCTCCAGTCAATTTTTAATCCTTCCTTTAATAGCACTTTTTTAGAATAATCTTTATTATATTGGAGTCAGGAACAAATGTGCTTAATATACCTGCTTCTATAAATTGGAACATGAAGTTTTTTTTTCTCCCAAATACATCATCATTTCCCCCTAAATTTGCAATGTACAGTTAAGAACTACATACAATCCTTTCTATTCTCATTCAATCAATAATCACCAAAGGGTGTCATATATAATTGCTAAAAATTTTATTTAAGTCCTTATGATATTTCTTGCTTGTTTTTATGTTTTGTTAGATTTGTCTATGTCCCAAAAAATAGTCTTTCCATTACTTTCTCTTTCTCTTTTTGATTCATTTAACTTTTCCTCAGTTGTTAAGTGCTACAACAATTAGCTCATATATTGTTTTTGTTCAGTTGTTTCAGTGGTGTCTGACTATTCTGCTTTGGGCTTTTTTGGGCAAATATATGGAAGTGATTTGCTATTTCCTTCTCCAGCTCATTATAAAGATGAGAAAACTGAGGCACACAGAGTTTTAAGTAACTTGTCTAGGGTCACATAGCTAGTGTCTAAAGCTAGAGTTGAACTCATGTCTTCCTGACCCCAGGGCTAGCACTCTTTCCACTATACAACCTAGCTTCCCCAGTTCATATATATTTAGTGCCAAAAGTAATTAATTATCTATTATACCTTTCAGCAAAATTATAGTTTAGTTAATGATCTTTTAAAGAATTTATTTATTTATATTTTTTAGGTCTAAATCATGATTTCTAATCATGTCTGCTGGCTGAAGTTCTTTGGAGATATAATGGAATTTTTTGTTCCATGACCTTATTTTGACTTTATGAGTCATTATATTTCAAATATTTATTGTAAATGACATTGTTGGGCTTTTCTTTCTTTTTTTAATTTCTTTTTTTATTGAAAATTTTTATTTAATTAATTAATTTAGAATATTTTTACATGGTGATGTGATTCATGTTCTTTTTCTCCCTTCCTCCCCCACTGCTGATGTGCAATTCCACTGGGTTTTACTTGTGTCATTGATCAAAACCTATTTCCATATTTTTTTTCACTTTAAACATATTTTATTTGGTCATTTCCAAATATTATTCATTGGAAACAAAGATAATTTTCTTTTGCTCCCCCCCTCCCCTTCCCACCACCTCTCCCATAGCCGACACATGATTCCACTGGGTATCACATGTGTTCTTGGTTCGAACCCATTTCCGTGTTGTTGGTATTTGCATTAGAGTGTTCATTTAGAGTCTCTCCTCAGTCATATCCCCTCAGCGCCTGTAGTCAAGCAGTTGCTTTTCTTCGGTGTTTTTACTCCCATAGTTTATCCTCTGCTTGTAGATAGTGTTTTTTAGATCCCTGCAGATTGTTCAGGGTCATTGCATTGACACTAATTGAGAAGACCATCACCTTTGATTGTACCACAGTGTATCTGTCTCTGTGTATAATGTTTTCCTGGTTCTGCTCCTTTCGCTCTGCATCACTTCTTGGAGGTCATTCCAGTCTCCATGGAATTCCTCAACTTATTATTCCTTTTAGCACAATACTATTCCATCACCAACATATACCACAATTTGTTCAGCCATTCTCCAATTGATGGGCATCTCCTCATTTTCCAATTGTTGACCACCACAGAGTGCAGCTATGAATATTCTTGAACAAGCCTTTTTACTTATTGTCTCTTTGGGGTACAAACCTAGCAGTGCTATGGCTGGATCAAAGGGCAGACAGTCTTTTATCACCCTTTGGGCATAGTTCCAAATTGCTCTCCAGAATGGTTGCATCAATTCACAATTCCACCAGCAATGCATTAATGTCCCTACTTTGCCACATCCCCTCCAGCATTCATTACTTTCCTTTGCTGTCATGTTAGCCAATCTTCTAGGTGTGAGGTGATACCTCAGGGTTATTTTGATTTGCATCTCTCTGATTATAAGAGATGTAGAGCACTTTTTCATGTGCTTATTAATAGTTTTGATTTCTTTGGCTGAGAACTGCCTGTTCATGTCCCTTGCCCATTTATCAATTGGAGAATGGCTTGATTTTTTGTACAATTGATGTAGCTGTTTGTAAATTTGAGTAATTAAATCTTTGTCAGAAGTTTTTATGAAGATTGTTTCCCAATTTGTTGCTTTCCTATTGATTTTTAGTTACTTTGGTTTTGTTTGTACAAAAACTTCATAATTTGATGTAATCCAGATTATTTATTTTGCATTTTGTGACTCTTTCTAAGTCTTGCTTGGTTTTAAAGCCTCTCCCTTCCCAAAGGTCTGACATGTATACTATTCTGTGTTCACCTAATTTTCTTATAGTTTCCTTCTTTATGTTCAAGTCATTCACCCATTTTGAATTTATCTTGGTTGAGGGTGTGAGGTGTTGATTTAAACCTAATCTTTCCCACACTGTACTCCAATTTTCCCAGCAGTTTTTATGAAATAGTGGATTTTTGTCCCCAAAGCTAGGATCTTTTGGTTTGTCATATACTGTCTTGCTGAGGTCGCTTGCCCCCAGTCTATTCCACTGATCCTCCTTTCTGTCTCTTAGCCAGTACCAACTTGTTTTGATGACTGCTGCTTTATAATAAAGTCTGAGATCTGGGACTACAAGGCCCCCTTCCTTTGTATTTTTTTTTCATTATTTCCCTGGATATCCTTGATCTTTTGTTCTTCCAAATGAACTTTGTTTTGGTTTTTTCTAGATCAGTAAAAAAAATTTTTGGAAGTTCCATGGGTATGGCACTAAATAGATAGATGAGTTTGGGTAGGATGGTCATTTTTATTATATTGGCTCATCCTACCCATGAGCATTTAATGTTTTTCCAATTGTTCAAGTCTAGTTTTAGTTGTGTGGAGAGTGTTTTGTAGTTGTGTTCATAAAGTTCCTGTGTTTGTCTCAGGAGATAGAAGATAGAGATAGAGATAGAAGTCTCTATGATTACAGAATGATAAGCATTCAACAGTTTTGTTCTGACCTACCAAACTTTTTTCTATGGGGTTGTTGGGGTTTGGGGGGAAAGGGTGGATCAACATGAAAGAGCCTGTAATTCTTCAAGTACTGAAGGAGGAGCTTTTTCTCCTCCTTATAGTGTGGAAATGTTCAAACACCATGTACCTTCGTTTCTGTGGGGTACTGAGGGGTCCCTCCGTTCTTCCAAAGGTGATTTTTATGCTCTTTTGAGGTAGTCAATTTGTTCGGTGCCGGGGAGGGGAAGTGAGTCATGTCTAGATTGCAGCCATGTTTACCCGGAAGACTGGGCTTTTCTTTCTAATGTGTTCTGTTATTTTCAATTTTAGGAGTGAGTTCATCCCATTCCCATTCACCATTATATTAATTATGTATGTTCTTCTCTTTTTTTATTCTTTACTTCAAGAACTCTTTTTTCACAGATTCTTACCCTTATTTTGCTTTTAAATTGATCTTTAGGATCATTCCTCTAAACCTGGTGTTTGTTTTGCTCAGACTACTCTATCCTTGAAACTATCTTCCCACTTTTTGCCCTGTAGTTTTCCATATTGAGTTGAATGTATTTCTAAATCAGCCTCTACCTCTATCTCTTTCTGTCTCTATCTGTGTCTCTCTCTTTCACACATATAAATACATATTTCCACAAATCACACACATACGTCTATATAAAAAATGTATGGTCATTTTAATCATCTTTGGTTAGTTCAGATGAAAATGGGGCACAGGTGATTCAGTCTATGCCCATTTTTTCTTTGATTATGTAAATTTTCTATTGGAAAATTTATATGAGGTAACATGTTTCCATACTTTTTATTTGCTCTTCTTTCTAAGTGCATTCTTTTCCCCAGACCCTCACATTTCCTTTCTTCTTTTCAGATAATAAAAAAGAAAATAACAAAATACTCAAAGGTCCTCAGTCTTATATCTGCTATACTTGAAAACACTGGAATTCTAAAGGAACCAATATAGTACACCCTCACCCTACCCAAAGGGAATTATAAAGTTCCTTCTAATTGCTTTCCTACATATTCTTTCTGGAATATATTCCTTGACTTCCATGTTTACACTACATTTCAAAACTTCTACTCAACTCTAGTCTTTTGATCAGAAATGTTTAAAAGTAATACTTTTCCTTAAATGTCCATTCCCCTGTCCCCAAATAAAATTATTCCATTTTTCTGGACCAATTATTCTTTGTTTTAAGCCCAAATATCTTGCTTTTTAGAATATTGTATATCATGATGTCCACTCCTTTTTAGTAATGGTTGGTAAATTTCTTTATCCTGACTGTGGTCCCTTGTTTCTTGAACTCTTTCTTTCTAGAGTATTTGGAAATATTTTTTCTTTGATCTAAAAGCCTGCAGTTTGGACATGCCATTCTTGGAAATTTTCTTTTCTTTGTGGATGTAATTAGGGTTTTCTTTCTCTTTTCATATTGCCCTCTTGTAATATATCTTAACAATATTCTTTCTTTATTGATATATGATGTCCAGATTCTCTCTTGATTCATGGAACTCAGTTACTCCTACTTCACAGATGAGCAAAGAGAAAACAACTCTTTGGGAATTTAGTGATTTGCACAAGGTCATAGAATTTGTAATTGTCCAGGAGCAAATTGAAATCTGAATCTCTTATTTTCTACTATTCTATAATGTACTACATTCTGGTCCACAGAAGTGTTTCCATGTGTGCATATGTCCTCCCACCTCTTCAGCAACAAAGAGGATAGAATACAAACTATCTTGTATTATATAAGTGATTCTTTATAATAACAAACTGCAAGAACACACAAAAAAAAAAAACCACAAGACATATATGGCAATGAAAATACCGAATGTGAATCACACTGAAGTCTCTATGATTACAGAATGATAAGCATTCAACAGTTTTGTTCTGACCTACCAAACTTTTTTCTATGGGGTTGTTGGGGTTTGGGGGGAAAGGGTGGATCAACATGAAAGAGCCTGTAATTCTTCAAGTACTGAAGCATGAGACTGCATAATTCGTCTAAATCAGACTCTACATTGTGTGTTCAAGCATAATACAAAAGTTTGCTAGTTTTTCAAAGGCATGAAGAAGAGCAAGAGGTGATTACAAAGAACATATTTTATGAAATAAAAAAGAAAAGGAAAAGTTGCAAACTCAGATTTAACTGATTATTATAAAATATGGCATAATTTTCAACTTTTCTCTCCCAAGTTGTATGAAATACTACATGTCTGTTGCAGAAAACCTTATTTTAAATGTTTTTAACCTCTCAAAGCATCCCCTTCCTCACCTCTCAAAAATTTAATCAAAAAGTTATATTCCATGACAAAAACTTTTCATTTTTCTAATGGGCATAAGATTATCTGATGACATTATCTCTGATGTCTGGAAAAATGAAGACACTTGCTCATTGTCTCTGGACCAATAAGTGACATGTGCTTGATACAATTTCCCATGCTGTTTTTCCTCTATAATAAATTTAAATATATATAATATAAATTATATAAAATAATATAAAATATTTTTAAAATTGTGTTACAAATGAGATAGTTTCATTGACACTAAAATATTTTTCTCCTACAAGTAAAGATTATTTTTATATGCTAGTATTATCCTAATGATTTGATCCTGCTACTAATTAGACTAAAATTCTGGAATTGGGACCCCTTAAATAGATTAGTTGATAATAATTTCCACTATAACTATAGGATGTGCCTCTAGTATGAACAGATTGTCCCTCAAAAGTATATCTTTAATCATAAAGGATACCAAAGACTAAATGCATCTACTTATTCCTAATTTGATTACTACCTATTTCTGTACGTTAATTTAGGTAGCATATACTTTAGCATTTTCTCTCACTAAACTACCAATTCACTTTTAACTTTACTTCTTCCCTCTCCAACTTGTACAAATCCCAATACAGATCTGATGATCTCACTTCATTACTCAAAAACCTTTGGTAACTCCCTGTTGCCTCTGGTTTTGATCACAATAGTCATATGTTATAAACCTGATAGATGTTTTATTTCCCCCAGGGGAGTCTGTTCTCATGGGAGCCCCTTTCTAAATTATTACAACTAATTCTATTCTCAGCTATACTTTCTCCATGAATAGAGATCCATTTTTCACCAGCTTGGCCATCTCTGTGTACAATGATTCCAGTTCTGGCCAAGAGTTAACTCATAGAATCTTGGACTATCTGTTGATCACTTGTGGTCCAATCAACAAAAGTTATCTTTTGATGTTAGTTGACTGTTATCTAGCCTACTCCTCCTAACATTATTAAATTACCTCTCCTTCTTAAGTCATATAGTTAGTTTACTGCCTTATTTCATTTATCACTTAAGGCAATATTACCTACAATATTCAAATTGCTATTTGAATTGTTTTAATCTGTTAATTGATTTGACTAGCATACATCTTCATGAATGTAATTGTTCACAATGTACTGTACATACAGGAATTATATTTTTATCTCGCTTTCCCTTATATTGACTTCTTGCTATTTCTTAAAGGAATTTCTTATTCAGAATGTGCTCTAAATAGACAGCTGTTGATATCTTTGATTATGTTTTTGCCTTTGATTTTGATAGAACCCTGTATGAAATGTTCTTTCCTCAATAAGTTGGTCTTAGAGACATCTTATTAGATTGAATCTGCTTTATTTTTTTTTTTGGTTGCCATTGTATCAGTGTTTGTATTTCTCTGAACACATCTGCATCTCTACTTCTAAAGAACGCTCTTCTAAGTCACGATTAAGAAGTCATGGTCATTTTCTCCCAGGGATTTCTCTGCTTCCATTTCACCAGCCCCTTCCTCATTGTTGATTAGAATCAAGTCCAGATAAGCAAATTGCCAGAAAAATAGGCATTGTTTGCACCTAGCTCATCCAAACTTAAGATCTGGAATGTGAGAGGGCACCAACTCCAATTCCCTTATTTTACAGATGAGAAATATAAAGCATTGAACAATTAAATGAGTTGTCAAAGGTTAGAAACCAACACTTTTCTAAGGTGAGATTTGAAGCCAGGTATTTCTGGCTTCATGCCCGGTGGTCTGCCCAAAAGAAATACCTATCACCTCTAATCCAGTGGACATGAAAAACCATATATGTGGTCACAGAACACTATATTACAATTCACAGATCAAAAAAAGAAATGAGGACTGCTGGAGTAGATGATAGCTAAGATGCTTTCCAACCCTAAATCCTGCAATGCTTCAAGGGGGTAATTTTCTTTCCTTTATTAAACTATTAAAATGTGATCATATAAGGTATTACCTGGTCCAGAAAACAATATGGAATCCACATGGTAGCATGTTTCACAAGCTCTTTCAGACCACTAAGGTCCTATTAAGTTATCTCATCAGTATTTAAGAACTAGGTGATACAAAAGGCTACCATGAAAATAACTCCCATAAGATGCCTACCTCGTTTCTTGAAGTGAATCACATTTTTCTGCCTGGGGAGTATGCTGTGCTGCAATTAAATTTCTCTTTTCATGTTGTAAAGAGCATCCTGGTGTCATAAAAGTGTTAACTTCCAAAGGTGCCTGGCTTGTGATGAGGAATTTAGGTTAAGCCCCCTGAAAATTTGGGTCATTATGTTAGACCCCTGCCTTGCTCAATTTTTCAACCACAGACCTGCTATTACACACTTGAATTGAGTACAGAATGGTACAAGTATATAAATACATACAGCAGGACTTTTTTTTTTCTTTTAATGTCATTCCTTGAATAGTAATAGACATCGTAGGCCTTTTGGTGGTAATTTCTTTGGACTCAACAGGCAGCCAATTAGCACGGCGGGATATAGAAATTTAACATCACAAACAAGCTATTCACATGTCCCAGGAATAAATTAATATTTCTTTCTCTTTTAATTCTGGGCAAGAAGTGTTGGTGATGAGATTGAAAACATTAGATCAACTTCTGAAAGAACATACTTTTTGAAGAGATTGTCTTTCAACTCGAGTGTATTTTTTATTTCACTTTAATATTTCTGAATTAACACCAAAGGTGACTCATTTGGAGAATAACATGCTAAGTTATTAATGTAATTAAACACAGACTTAGCATCTTATAATCGGGGAGCACAGTATGCATGCCAGAGAATGGTGATTAGGCTGAAGGGACTAGGAAGGCACTTCAAAAGTTGATGATTGTTAAATTCTGGTGGATCAACCAGTCAGTTAGACTAAACACCCTTCTGTTGTTTTTTTTTTCTTTCATCCCACTGATATTGAATCTGTAGGGAGACATTCAGTTTAATAAAGTAGAAGTTTATAAATTACCATTTCAGGGGGCAACTGGGAGGCTCGGTGGATTGAGAGCCAGGCCTAGAGATGGGAGGTCCTGGGTTCAAATCTGACCTCAGGCACTTCCCAGCTGTGTGATCCTGGGCAAGTCACTTAACCCCCATTACCTAGCCCTTACCACTCTTCTGCCTTGGAACCAAGCATAGTATTGACTCCAAGAAAGAAGATAAGAGATTAAAATAAATAAATAATAAATTACTATTTCATTAATTAAAAGGTATCAAGAATGCTAAGGTTTGGGAGAAGTTAGGTAGCTCAGTAAGAGTCAGATCCAGAGATGGGAGGTCCTGGGTTCAGATTTGACCTCAGATACTTCCTGGTTGTGTGATCCTGGGCAAGTCACTTAACCCCCATTTCCTAGCCCTTACCATTCTTCTGCCTTGGAACCAATACACAGTATTGGTAAGGGATTTTTTAAAATGCTATGGTTTTATAAAATGAAGGTTAAATTTGTTGATATTCATGGCTTATATATATATATATATATTAACATAATAATTAGTGGAAGAGTATTTATATTTTTATCATGCTTTTACTTTAGAATTGGAGCCCATCTTAGGAATGTGGGAAGACTTCTAGAATTAACCTCAAGATGAAAAAAGAAAAACTTATGTTACTATTGATTATATTTTAATATAGGATTTAGAGCTTAAAACAATTTTAGAGATCATTTAATCCAGTGATTCCCTTTTCTTTTGTTCTGTGAACACTTTTCAACACCCAAACAACCCAAAACAAAAATGAAACAACACCCACTAACCCATAATATTTTTAATAACTATTTCTATTGCTTAAAGTGTCATTAAGAAATTTTTAGCAAGAGCCTCTTGCCCATTGTTGTGAATCCCCAAGTGGTTCATGAACCACTAAACTGGAGCTACTGACCTAGGTCAAATGAGTCATTTTTACATATGAGAAAACTGAGGTCCTGAAAGTTTAAGTGATCTTCCCATTGCCATGCAATTAATACATTGCTGAGTAAGGCTTTAAAGACAAGACCTTGGATTTTAAATTCAGTGCCACATCCAATATTCCATTTTGTCTGAATAGAGTCTTGAAAATAAACCTTTGTGGATCTAGAAAGTGAAGGCTCTTTTCCCTATAAAGCCAAACTGTCTGAGTATTAAAGTTACATGCTCTGGTAGAGAGGATGTTTGACTTGAAATCAGGATATCCTGGGCTCAAATCCTGCCTCAGACCTAAACTGTGTAACGCTGGGAAAAAAAATCATTTAACGTTTTTTTTTTTTTGGATAATGATGTAGTTGGACTTAGAACATTATATAATCATATAACCTTATGTGGTGATCATCACTAAATTAAACACATCATGGGTCTGTATTATGTATTTCAGCTTAATAAAGTACTACTTTGTAAGTTGCCACTCCAGTGGTCCAAAGGATAACAAAATGAAGAGAAAGAAGGTTAAAAAAAGTCCCTGAATGTAAAGTCTCTCTCTAGGAGTATTGAAACATCTTTAAAATGAAAGCTAACATTTTCACTCCTAGTTGAGAAAAAAAGAGAACACAAATGAGTTATCCTCTACATGTGAGAGGTTAGAGAAAGAAAATGGAATGTGATGAATCAATTCATATCAGTAGCATTTGATGTTTAGAAATTTCATCTGGTACAAAATGCCACAGTTATGATTTTTTTTTAACAAGAATCAGATAATTTTCACTGACTACTGTAAGTCAAATTGATTTTCAAGTATTATAATTGATTTATAAGGTTCTTAACAAAACAGAGTCCAAATGCCTGGCAGATTTTTTCATACATACATACATACATGCTTGTGGATTTGAGGCTATCCTTTTTAAAGGTACCATATTTTAGGTAGGGGTTCAACAACTATTTTATAATTATGGTATATATTCCAACAATCCATGAATCAATTAGTGTGTAATATTATTAGATATGAATGAAAGTAAGGCTTCAGTTTTTCAAATTTAAAAAAAAAAAGGTGCTTTCCTTAGCTATTTTTGAGTTTGAAAGAGACATGTTTGGTAAAGGCTTTTTGCAGAGGATATACTGCAGCAAATAAATTGGCTTTTCAGATTAATGAGTCCTTAAATTTTGATCCTAACTTCTCTTATGTTGCCTAGTCCCCTGGTTTGCCAGCAATTGATACTAGAGGAAAAAACTGAACTGAATTTTACCTAAGCTCAGGACCTGTTTTTGGAGCCAGGTAATAGTTAAATTTCAAACAGGTTGCAAAAACAGATAGTATGGAGGTCTCTTTCTCCTTCATTTCCTTACTCATTCTCACATAATAATGGAATACCTTGACTTGTTCTTAAGGTAAAACTTAATATACTACTATAATATTTTATAACTATTTCTACTGCTTAAATTTAAAAAAAGTACCTTAAATAATTTTTAGCAAAAGCCTCTTGGGACATTGCTGTGACTCCTCAAGTGGCTTATCAACCACTAAGTAGGAACAACTGAATTAGTCCAGGTAGCCCAATAATTCTGTAACCACTCAAGAAGTTTGATATAGTAGGGGAGGAGGAGGAGAAGAAAGAAGAAGGGGAGGAAGAACAGAAAAAAGAGAAGTATTGATAATAAATATTAACATAAAGCTCTAAAGTTGGCAAAGATAAATTGTTCTATTATTTTATCCTGATATGTGCTATTATTATCTCCATTTTTACAGATGAGAAAACTGAGGCTAAGTGGCTTCCTTTTGTGAAATCAGGTCTTCTTGACTTCCAACTTCAACTCTCTGTCCATTATTCAATCTAACTGGGGGCAAAATGGCATTTTATCTTCATAAAAATTCTGGGATATAGAGGCCATTTGTAATTTTATTCATTTTATTGATGACAAAACTAATGTAGGGAGTTTAAGGAACTTGTCCAGAGTCACACAGTTAATTTGTATATGAATTCAGGTCTTTCTCAATCCAGATCTAGTGCTCTCTATACTGGGTCACCTGGTGCTCCTTTTCCCCCAACCTCCCTCAAAATCTCCACCCCCAAAAAAAATAAAACCCTAACCTTAATGGAGTTTTTCAAATTACCTGTTTCATTCCTTGGATTCAGTGTCTACATGATCAGATACTAGATGATCAGAGGCTTTCTTTACAGGCACTTTAAATTTGATATTGACTTTGAAGCTCAATGTGTTGGGAAATATAGTGGAAATAAACTAAAAATGTATAGTGCATAAGAAAAAAGTTTAACAATAAACATAGGGAAAGACATTTTATATTAGAGCATGATATGAAACAAAATTGGTTTTATGACTAAAAGTACATATTTTATTATGTTTTATCTTTTTAAAAAAGACTTGCTCATTCAAGATGTCTTTATCTTTTGATTAGCTTTTTTCTTTTAGATAATTCTAACTGCAAAATGAAAAATACAGTATAATGAAAGAAAAAGTTATATAAAAATATAAAGTAAAGCAGTCAAATGGTCAGTAATAATGTCATGGGAAGGGGAACTGAACCTGAAGTTAGAAAACTCGGGCTCAAATCCTTATTACCTTTGAGACTAAAGGCAAACTGCAGACCTTCTTGAAGACTCAGAGTTCTTTTTGCAAAATCAATCAATCAAAATCTTATAAAATACTATATACCAGATATTTCTAAGTATTGAGGATTTAAAAAAAAGAATAATAGTGTCTATCCTCAAGGACCTTACATTCAATGGAAAAGGGAGTATATTGATATTGGATTAAATAATCTTTAAGGCCCATTCTAGTTCTTGCAATTTACTGCCTTCTGGTTTACCATATGGATCAAAAAGAATTCATCCTTAATAAATGGATATTCATTAAGAAAATGTATGTCATTAAAGACACACTGTCAATTTGTGTTTTTTGTTTGTTTGTTTGTTTTGGGGGGTTGTACCATATTGTACTGGGTTCGGGTAGGCGATTGCTTATTGTCCAAAGCCAACAAAAATTACATTACTGGTGACTTCTTTTGACTTGCATATTAATTGGAACTAAATGAGTCAGAGATGCACAAAGTCATCAGCCTCACTCTATCTTCCAGAATCATTGAAATTCAGTGGTGGACAAGAGTCAAGACCACTGGGGATGACTTAGTATGCAATGGATGAAACTTGGATCCTTCAGTGTCTAACCAAGCTCCAAGCACTCCATAGTTAGAACATCTCATTCTCACCTGCCCCTTCCAGCAGGAGAAGTCTTCACTAGCTTGGGTTAGATAGCCCTAAACTTACTTACTGGTCTGAGGCCTGTCAGTTACACTTAACCAGGTTTAGCACACCTGCCAAAGTGGTTTACTGTAAAAATTAAAATTAGTCTCAATAATAAAAATATATTTTAATACATTTATTAGTTATCATTAGAAATAAAGGAATAAAAGGGATACAAAATAAAAACCACATGCCCATGGCTAATCAGCCTGTTAAAACCCCCAATGCTCAGGACAGGAAACCAAAGAGCTAGAGAGAGAGACGATTGAATGCCTACTGAATTTATCCTCTGTCTATAAGAAGTATGTAATGAAAGGAAATCAGTGGGCTTCCGGGAAATGTAGTTCTTTTTTAGGGTAACAGATTTTCAATTATACATTACCAGGTTGTGGTCTCTGTGCATATGACATACTACAGGTTCTTGGGACCACAGATGAGAGCTAGATGGCAGGTGGACACCAAAAGAAGAAAGCTGTTCTGGTAAGGGTTCAGCATGCCCTCAGGCCAGAGGCACTAGTCTTCCCTTGAACAGCCCATAACCATACCCCCTCACTGGGCTCTACAACAATATCAAGCTACCTAATTCAGACACAAGCAGACCTCCCACATACACATTTTAAATGGGAGAGATATTTTATTTTGGGGTTGAAGAAGGTTATAGATAAAGGAAGGTAGGAAAATAAGAAAACAGGAGGAAAAGAAGACTCCATTGAAGATGTTGTTTTCCTTAATAATCAGATGATGGTCAAGTTTTCTTAAAATCTAAAAGATAAAAGTATTGTGGGTATTAAAGTGTTGTGGGTAGGGGGAACTGCATCTCCCAAGTGCCTCAGGGAATGGACCAATCCCATGCTGAGGGAGGGACCATGTCCCCTACTTCCTGGTAAGGGATTATGCGAGGGAGGGGCCATGCCACCCTATGGCGGGGCAGGGGAATGGTCTATATAAGGACCAATCCCTGCTCCTAGGGGAAAACTTTGAATCAAACTTGATTCAAAATTTAGAGAGTTAGTAAATTTCAGTTGGGGGAAATTCTGTTTTTTTTTTTCTTTAATAAAGTTTTTAAAAAGGATCAAAAGGGTCGAGGTTTCCTTTTAGCATCTTCAATATAGAAAGCCATTCATTTTAAGTAGTAAGGATCAATCTACATTAGTAAAAAGTTTGAATTAAATTGAATTAATGGCATTAAAAAAAAAACATTATTTAATAGGAATGAACAACTGTCATATAGTTTTGTAGAGTTCTGTGCCTGCTTTAATAGGTAGCTTGGTTGGAAAAGGCATTGGCCTTAGAGTAAGGAAGATCTAAGTTCCAGGCCTGCCTCAGACACTTAGTAGCTGCATGATCCTGGGTAAATCATTTAACCTCTATTTCTTTCCTTAAAGTTAGAATAACAATAAATATTAGCATCTAAGTTAGAAGATTGTTTTTTAGGATCAAATGAGAATGTAAGTTTTGCAAATCTTAAAGCACTATATAAATGGTAGCTATTATTACTACTATAAATCATTTAATCAGTACACTAACTTTGTCAAACAAGATTAATAATTTTAACTACTTGAAAATAGCTTTTTCTTAAGAAAAATAGTTGTATTTGTACTGTTGTATAAACAAGAGCTTAAAACAAAGTAATTAAAAAGGATCTTTACTCTGGCAAATTTATCATGAATTCTAAATTAATGAAGTTCAAATGAAAATAGTTTTATTATCAACTATAAGTTACAATACTTTATATATATATATGTATATATATATATTTAATATTCTTTTAATAGTATCCTTTTATATAAGAATATTCCTATAAAAGCATGTTATCCCTTTTTGTTGCTGTTGAGTCATTTTTCAATCAGGACTAACTCTGTGACAGCATTTGAAGTTTTCTTGACAAAGATACTAGAGAAGTTTGCCATTTCCTTCTCCAGCTCATTTTACAGATGAGGAAACTGAGGCAAACCAGTGGTTTGCTCAGGGTCATAGAGCTAGCATCTGAGGACAGATATGAACTCAGGAAAATGAATCTTCTTGACTTGTGGCCCAGCACACAATCCACTGGGCTACTTAGCCACCAGATAACAAGAACAACAAACCAATCTATATGCATATATATATATATATATTACATGTATGGATATGTCTCCCTATGCATGTATGTGTGCATTATCTATTCTCTCTTTCTCCCTCTTTATATCTATACATGCATGTAGGTATATTTTTGTCTACCACTGTCTGTCTTTCTATGTATGTAGGCATGCATACATATGCATATATATTCATACATATGCATATATTCATGCATACATATATGTATAAATATATTTATCTATCAAACTTCTTGAATATAGTACTATTTTCCTACATATACCTATTTATGTTGGCCTAGGTATAGTAGTATATATGCATATATCTTTACATCATTATAAACATTTACACATATTCATGTGCACATAGAGAAAGAAACATAAAAGCATAAATTATGTGCAAAATAGATTGATTTGGGAAAGTTAAATTGCTTAGGATTATAAGTAATTTACTAATAAAATTATAATTTAAAAATATGCTTATAATATATGGTTGAATAAACTTTTTTGAATTTTGAAAATATTCATAAGAATTTACATTAAATCTTTAGAGCAAAAGTCTGATGAATTGAGAGATACATTTTGTATTTTAGAGAATTTAAATACCAAAAAGTAACCTGACTATCTACATATTTATATTATTATAATGTGTTAGTTGTACAATGAGCCTTAATAATCTAATTGACACATTTCCTAAAGTCTAAAAACAAGGCCAAAAATGACTTAAATGGCATATTTAAGTAAGTTCTTAAATCTAGTTAGTGGTTGAGCAAAGACTTTATAACTCAGATTCCCTAACTCATTCCACTAAACCATGTTATTGAAACCCTGTGGGCTAATGATTTATTCAGCATTCAATTTTCCAACAAAATGTGCTCATATCCCTTATCCTGCCTATTTTTAATGATCTGGTCATTGTATTCTCATTTAAAATGGAGAAATCATGCAGCTCTTGGGCTTAGTAATTGATTTATCTCTGATGTTTAGATATTATTTCCTTAAAAGATTATCTCTAAGAGTGATGAGTATATCATTGCACTAACTATAGTATTGTATAGACACCTTCCTATTGAAATTAGTTAAAGAATACTATAAACAGTCTTTAAGCATGTTAAAGAAAACCTGCCAATTAAATCAGATTTCAACACTTACTGTTTTATATTTATAGTTCAAGGGACCTATGAACTCAGTGGTATGATTTATTCTCTCTGCCAGTGTAGGTGATAACCTACTCATGCCTTTTGATTCTCTTTCTAAAATTCCTCCACAGATAGATCTAATGCTCTTGAGACCTTTTCCCAATTCTTTTAATATTTCAATGATATGAAGGTAGAGATTGTGCCATCCATTTAATATTTCAACATACAATATCCTTAACTCCTTTTATTTGCCTCCATAAATAGCCTCAGGAGATGTCTCATTGTGATTTTAAGGGGACTCAAATTTAGAATTCTATTCAAGTAGAGTATGAGTTAGCTACATTCTACTGCAATGATTAAACCAACTATTTTGTCTAAGGATTCACTTGGCAACATAGAGAATGTGACAGAGGCTGCCTTTTCCAAAATCATACAATTAGTATCAAAGGCAGAGTTGAACCCAGGTCTTCCTGATTCTAAGTACACTGCTCTATCCACTGTCATACAAAATAGTATTATTTTATAGTAAAATATTCATATCAGATTTTTTAAAAAGCTGTTTTATTAATCGCCACAGAAAAAAAGTCATCATTTCATAGTAATGACTTGGGGTCTTTTAAATTATAAATGGGGCTCTTTAAAATTCAGGGTGCCACCTGTATTAAAAGGGGAGATTAAGTTGTATCCAAAGGGTTCTTCCTTTCAGTATACAGAGGGGGGAAGAGAGGAGACCCCCCCTTCTCAAAGTGGGATACAGGGGAGACAACTGATGTTTAAGGTTGACTCAGAGAGAGGAGAGGGGGTTTGAAGATTTTCCCCCTTCTGCCTTCCCTCCTTAGCTAAGGCTGCTCTCCAAGATTCTGTTCTTGTCCCTCTTGTCCCCCCTCCACTACTCGAGACCAAAGGGTCTCCCCTTGATCTGTTTACTCACACTCAGCTTGGGGAACAAATAACTTTTAAAGTCAACTCAATCAGGTAATACAAAAGGAATAATGGATAGGGAAGAATGGGAAAAGGAAAGTGGGGAAAGGGAGTCCCTGTCTCTATCTAAACCCTTCCCTTCCCTCCTCAAGGTTGGGGGGAACTCAGGCCTTGGCAGCCTGAGCCCCCTGAGAGAAAGTCAGTTTGACTCGCCCCTGGGCAACAGGAGCTGAGGTAAAGTCTGCTCAGTTTTATCTTCAGAAAGTCCCTTCAATTGAGAAGTGTTGGGGGGGGGAAGATTTCCAGTGACCAGCAAGAAAAGTGGGTAACCCTCGGGAGAAAGTCTTTTCCCAACTTCTTTCTTCGGCTTCAAGACTGAGAGTAATTCCTCTACCAGCCAAAGTCTTCTCCTCCACAAGATTCCAATCTCTTGGGGCCCCTCCCTTGTCAAGGTGATCAGTTTCACACACTCTTCAGCCTGGTACTTTTTCTTTAGTGTCAGCCTCTGTCACAAGAGAGAGCCATTTCTATGAAATGACCTTTTTTTCAGAGTGATTAATGAAATAGCTTTTTAAAAAATCTAATATGAATATTTTACTATGCAATAATACTATTTTGTATGACAGTGGATAGAGCAGGGTACTTAGAATCAGGAAGACCTGGGTTCATCTCTGCCTCTGACACTAATTGTATGATCTTGGAAAAAGCACTGAATCCCTCAGTGTTCCAAATAATTGCATTTACTTCTCTGCTGAGGTATAGATAAACTGTTATCTTCATTGACATACTATTCCAAATTCCTTGTTGATTTTCACCTGAGAAATAATGAAATGAACTGCTGTTTTATAACTAGTATCATGGTAGACCACTAAAGAAATCTTGAAAACAATTCTGCCTTCTTTGATTCAATACCTTGGCAAAAATCTGAGTAATACTCATTCAAGCCTGGTTTATATAAATATATATGGATACTATAGTTAGTGTTATGGGCAGTAAATTACATAGCCTGCTCTCAGGTTGAATAATGGATGTTCCGCTAAACCATATGGCTTGTCTCTACTAAAAAAAGACCCTTAGTTTTTCAAATGGAAAAGCCTCTCAGAAAGTCCATCCATCAATGCAAAATATACTACATCTTGCTTGATCATGGAACTGTTATATTACTACTCTTTCCAAATTTACTTTGTGAATTTTCTCTCCATAGACAAAGTATATGCTAGATAAGAGGTTCATTTTATTTCACTGCTATTGTACGCAATAGTGATAAAGGAGGTATTCAAGGAGATACATTAACCTTGCCACTAGTGTATTGTGGTCAGGTTAGGAGGAAAATCAACCATTTGTCTTGTATGTCATTAAAGATTACAATTGTGATTCTTAAGATTTCAAATTTGGAAGGAACTCTCAGAGGTCATCTAGCCCTACCCATACTTTAACAACAGTCCTCTCTATGATACACCAGACCAGTGCTTACCTAGTCTGAACTTCAAGACCTCTAGTCATGATGAATTTACTTCTTATAAATCAGCCCATTTCAATGCTGGTTTTATTTGTTAGGACGGTTTTCCTTATTTTTAATCTCTTCCAAGAACTCTTTTTGGACTTGTGTTTATTTTACATTTTTGAAGATTTGTTTTCTTACAATCATAATTTATATTGTATTTTTATACTTATATTTTATATTTCTTACACAGAATACAAATCTTTCTCCCATTTTCATTGTTTTGACTTCGTAGATAAAGCAAAAGACATACAATTCCCCTTTCACATGAGAGGTATTCACATACTGGAGAACATTGTCAGACCTCCTCTTCCCTAATCCCTCCTCTCTGCCCCCATGCCCTTACCCATCTTCCTTTTCACAGTATAAAAATCCCTACTTCTTTTAGAATTGGAAATATGAATTCAATATCTCTTCCTTTAGCTATCTTCCATCCTTTAGCTATCTTACTTTTTGAGCAGGAATTACCTTCCTTCATAATTTTACCCATTAAATTCTTTTGCACATTTTAAGATTTGTATCAGATTACATCTCTTTTATGAAGGTTTTTTTCCCCCTAGGGTAATCTCATTGGGAAATAATCTTTCCATTCCCATAACATTCCATATCTCTTTATTATAATTTCCCATTCTATTTGATATCAGTTATCTTCTCCCTCCTAATAGATTGTAAGCTCCATGAATGTAGAACCATATCTTGTTCTTTCTATATTTGTCATTTGGAATGAGAGTAGCACAGCAATTGCATTCTTATTTTTCTCTTTCCTTTCCTTTTCTACAGTGATGGTTAAAGGGCAATACTAAAGAAAAGAAAAATGAAAAAAAAAGAAGAATTTCAATCCCCTTTCCCATTCTAACACCATTCCAAAACCATGATTTTTATTTTTTTCCTTAAGCAACATTCTTTATTTTAGTGTGGGTGTTAATGTCTTGAAAAACTTTCCCTTTGGTTTTTTGAATTATTTAATTTTATTAAATTTACATTAATTTCCCTTTCCCCCTCCATGGTTATAAATAAATGACTGAAGTATTGACTATGTGCTAAGCACGGTGCTATTTTCTGGGCATAGAATTAGAAAGGCAAAACAGCATCTCCTTTCAAGGAACTCACAATCTAATTAATAAGACATTAATGAAGAATAGACAGTTTTAGTGCTACATTGGCATCCCCAAGATACCAGAAGAATGAGGAAGACTTCATGGGATAGATCCTTTATGGAGGATTTATGAGGAAAAAATGGACAAGGTTTTTAGTCAGAATTAAAATCTTTATCAATGGAAGTGTCACCTACTTGGATTAACTCGCTCTAAAGGTCTTTCTATGTGTTATCGAATGCTTTTTAAATTCCTATCATGAATATTATTTTGCCTTACTACTTTAGGATTATTCTATAGTAAGGTATGAGAAACTATTATTGAATCCATGTTGAAGCATATGAATGACTAGATGTAAATAAAAATGACCGGTATTTGAATTATACTATAGGGTTTAATTACTATGTAACATGGATAAGAAATGGACCATGTCTAATTCCTGGTTTCCTTGTCTGAAAAAAAAAATTGAACTAATATTATTAATATCAATTATCCCTGGGTCAAAAAAGGATGATTAGTTAATGCAAGTTACTTTTGCATTCATATTCCATTTTGAAGAGCTTCATCCATTCTAGCTATTATTAGTATTATTACTACCATCTTATTTATCTATTTCTGGAATTTTAGCTTGATTTAATTATGTAGTTTTAGGTACTGTAAATGAATACACAAGGTACTTCTAATCCTTGATCCCACTTCCTCCTCTTTCAGCATAATTTCAACATTCAAACATTCTGGGTTTTTGAGATCCCACCAATATTTTTCACAATATAGGATTCTATTAGTTCCTGGCCTAGGAATAAAACATTCAAAATATTCTAGAGATTTGGGTAAACATATCAGGTAAAAATAATTACAGCTATTTTTTTATTATTATGAAGAAAGTAAGATACCTCTTGTTAAATATTAATATTTATTATAATAATTGTATACGTGTATAGGGACTTTACAATGGTTTAATAAAAAGGATATAGTCTAAATAATATTATTATTCAATTTTTTTTTCAAATGAAGAATCTGAGGCTTACCTTGTGTAAACCTTAAAATTTCTTAGACTTATAAATGTTGGAAATTTCACCATTGGGAAATTTCATATTTGAAAAATTTCCTACTGATAGTCTATTGGAATGTGAACCCCCCTTGGCATGGGAGGGTCTTCTCCTCCCTACTTAAGATTACTTTCAGACAGAAACCTTTTGCTGAACAATGGAAAGGGCTTTGACCTATACTTAAGCATAGAACAGGAAGTTCTTTGAGTCATGATTGATTTTAGAATTGATACAATAGAGATACTTGGAATGACAGAACCAGGTCTTGGAACTTACAATCTCCACCCTGCTCGGGGTAACAGGATTTAGGAAGGGCTGCAGCAAAGGATCAAGATTTAATTATTTGAGAATATGACCTTCAACAGACATGTGCAAAGCCACAGACCTCTGGACGGTCCTGGGTTAAGCTAGAGCCACCATTGGCACAGGGAAGACATGGACAGTGATTGGTAGATGTGAGAACTGAGGGGAGAGAACTTGGATGGTTTCCTTAAAGATAGTGGGGTCTGAGGACTGAGAGGGGTTGGAGAGGTTTTGCTCTGAGAGGTTGTGCTCTGAGAAGCTTGCTCTGAAGGAAGCTGGAGGTGGAGGCCCCTGAGACTGTTTCTCCATTTTGGTCACGTGAGTGATAGGGACTGATCTCTTTTCTTTGCCTCAGCTATCTAAGGGCTTGGGCCTTTTGGCCCAGCCTAAACAGAAGGGGTATTTAAGCCCTATTCCCTTCTCTCTGTCTGTCTGTCTGTCTGTCTGTCTGTCTATCTGTCTGTCTCTCTCTCTCTCTCTCTCTCTAATACCTTTCTTCCTCCTGTTTGTAATTAAACTCCATAAAAGATTGACTGCTGATTTGAGTTTTCATTAAGGAATTACATAGCTGAATTCCTTGGCGACCTTAAATTAATATATATCAGTCTTTTAAAGTGATTTCCTTGTCACACTTGATCACCTAGCAAGTAACCTACAACTTCTGATTCCCAGTCAAGTGCTCTTTTCACTTTCTCACATTAATTCATAGCATAGCAAAAGGAAGAACCATCCATTAGTCATATTTCTTTCCATTTCTAAAGACTGGCACAATGTATAAAGCAAGGCTATTCCCCTAATGGTCAGACCTCATGAAATCACATTTCACCTCTTTTCTCTCTTTTTTTTGTTCTAAACAGCATATCTGTATGTGACCATTCACTTGGAAAAGAGAAATTGCCCCATCTTCTCTTAAATCAGAAATAATGTAGCTCTTTACCTGATATGTAGGAGACTAAACTTTTAAGACTTTGATCCCAGGACTATGGGGGGGAAAAAAAGAAAACCAACAAACCTAAGTCAATACTCTGAAATTACTTTAGCATCCATCTTTTTCATATATTGGAAAGGTTAGCTTCCTAGGAGAAATTGGCTTTCAGTTCATTCATTCTGATTGCTTAACCAGCCTTCCAAAAATGGAATGACATAGCTAATGCGGCAATCACACTCAAATCCTCAAACTGTGTTCCTTATATGAACACTTAGTAAATCCTATAAGAAAGGAACTGATTTTAACCATAAACTAAAGCATCTAATGAAACTAACATACACATTGAAAATTTCTCCATTATTTTACAGAACAAGACTGTTTTATTGTGGTAGAGAGGAATGTCTAAATTCAGTTTGCTAGTGCCTTTCTCTGATCCTTTATAGAAACCAACTGGCTTTTTAGTAACTGTATGCTATTACCAATTGAGTATTCATGAGACTAGCTCCAGATCCTTCCTTGTCTTTCAAATTTACTTTTTGAAATCAGCTGAAATGTTCTCCACTAAAACATTCTTACTCCAGAAAGCTCTTCTCCTTTTCAGTTCATCACAGGTCTGAAAACAGGACAGGCTGATGTTTTTGCTTATTAATGCCTCTGCTGTGAATTCTTATAATACCCAGAATACAAATAATTGGATTTTCCCCTATACCCTTGAATTTTATGAGAAAATCTCCAAGTAAAGAATTTGACAGTATAGATTTGTTTTTTTTTTCACTCCTTTGCCATTACACATACTTAATATAGACAGTTCAATGTCCTGCAATTACTAACTTGCATTAGTAAATGGTATTGTAACACTTATGGCTTTGAAAATGTCCCAAGAAGCTGATTTTTAGATATCAATTTCTCACTTGTAAAGTGCTTAGCAGCTAGTACCTCATCAGATTCCCAATCTCCTTATAAAATAAAGAATGAGAGTATCCATATGTTCATTTTATATATGAGGAAACTAAGGCAAACAGAGGTTCATAATGGGGGTGACATTTGAATATGACTTTAAATATGGATGTGGTATTGTTGAGCAATAGAAGTCCACCACCCCAATATCGACAATTTTGGTAAATAAAGTCAAAGAGTGAAATCTTTACAAATCAAGGCAAAAAGCCAGAGTTTATTGGAAGATGGCCAAGTCCTCCAATAAAAGTGTTCTCTTGCATGTGTTACATAGACAGACCCCAGCAAGAGACAATGCCCAGAGGAGGAGACCTGGTTTATACACCCAAATCATAACAAAATGAATAATTTCCATACAAGGATGACTTATATCACAAGATGTAGCATCTTTTTTTAGAGACTGTTGCCCAACTACAAAGATGATTGGTCAAATTGTCTAGCAATGCTCACATATTTCTAAAGGTTGAGTCTCAAGATAATACCATGATATCCTTTTTGGGTGGGTAATGACCATTACCTCAGAATCAGATGGTTATTTCCAAATGGGTAGAGGCATAAGATTTATCGCAAGTTTTGGTCATGAAACTTAGAATGTCAGCAATATATGGAAAAGGAGAAGTACAAGCATAGGGAGGGGTTGAAAATCCCCTTAGAAGCAGTTTTTATGCTTGAGTAAATAGTTATTATAAATCTTATATTTCTATAAAACTCTTAATCTTCTAAAAATCTTATCTTCTAAAATCTAATCCTATAAAATCTATAAATCATAAACTCTACTGATTGTATCATAATGAGTATCACACTAATCACTCTATAATCACTATAAACTCTCACTATTGATTATATCTAACCTATCACTGTTACTAAAATCCAATCAAGTATAAGGGAGTAGGGGTCTATCTTCCCAACAATATGAAAATGTAAAATGTGAGGAAGATACAAAAAAATATGGAGCCAGAATTTTCAGAGCATAGCAATCTGGAATTTATGACACATATCATTGCTGATATATTTTACTCTCTCTGTGTTAACTACCCCAGGACATAAAAATTATACTATAGATGTACATGGGAATTCAAATGCAAGGTGCATACTCAAACTGTTTAGGAACACCAGAGTCTTGGAGTCATTCTGCTCTACCACAAAGAGTCCTCACCTGACTCTTTTTTCCACTGTCAAGCTTTACTATCAGGTTAAAGAACCATGCTAGAATAATCTAAAAGATGTATTACTGAACTGGAGGAATTCCATGTGAACTGGAATGACCTCCAAGAATTGATGCAGAATGAAAGGACCAGAACCAGGATAACATTGTACACAGAGACTGATACACTGTGGTACAATTGATTATGATGGACTTCTCTATTAGCAGCAATGCAATGATCCAGGACAATTCTGAGGGACTTGGGAGAAAGAATGCTATCCACATCCAGAGGAAGATCTGTGGGAGTAGAAACTCAAAAGAAAAAACATATGATTGATCACATGGTTCAATGGGGATATGATTGGGGATATACTTTAAATGATTACTCTATTGCAAATATTAATAATATGGAAATAGGTCTTGATCAATGCTACACTTGAAACCCAGTGTAATTGCTCATTGACTCCAGGAGAAGGGAGGGAAAGAACATGAATCATATGACCATGAAAAAATATTCTAAATTAAGTAAATAAATACATTTACTTTTAAAATAAATCAAGATAAAATAAAATACATCTGCAAGTAAAGATATATATTTTAAATTAATTAATGATTAAAAAATAAAAGATGCATTACTTAACCTAGCTTTATATGCTAACATCAAATTGTCTTAGGCTAGAAGAGAGAGGTTGGTGTCCTTCCAGGAACTATATTAGTACCAGATGTATCTTACTAGTTCCTGTCTAGTCTCCTTTATTGTGATATTAAATAACTGGAAAGCACTGCAAGATCTCCAATGTCCTTCCAAATCATTAGGGAAATTTCACTTGTGTTTAATTTAGTATCAGTATTAAATGTACTTTATTAAGTTAAAATTATTTGAACATGTCTATGTGTAGTATACATGAAATTTCTCAGGTAATAAGGATTTTAACTAAACAGAATATCTCATTCCCTGAACCATCTGAATACAAGAAAGTACTGTAAATTGTCATGATCTTCATGTAGGTCTACACTGTACTGATGTTTATACAGGATTAACCATGAGGAAGACAGGAGCTAAACCCACAAAGATTAGCTAAAGGTTAAGTTTGTGATTTTAAAATCTGGGATGAGGAACATAGGCACAGACATGATTTTTATATTTATTTTTTACAACCAAGACATTTCATGTTTCTCTTCAATTAAAGAAACATCAGTTTGAGACCTATCTCAAAAACTATGTAGCTGTGTAACCCTGGGCAAATCATAAATCTCTGACTGCTTATGTTACCTCACATATAAAGATAGGATCTATTTACCAGGACCATTATGAGGATCAAGCTATATAAAGAACTTTATAAACCTTGAAGCAATACACACATTTTAGATATCATCATCATTATCATCCTCTTCTTCTTCTTCACTATGTACAAGATTCTTGGAACTTCCCCCAGTCCCTAGATCCTAATCCTGGTAAGAACTCTGAATATAAAAATAATATCAGAAAGTCCATGCCCTCAAGGACTGTATTCTTTTGGTGTTAAGCAAATTAAGTCTCCTTTATTTACTGTAATGTGTAAAATGTTTCAGGGTCTCCTGAGGCAGAATTGGAGAGTAATCCAAGTTAAACTGACACCTCCTATTCTGAGCCTTAGGTTATTCCACTTGGAGGATCAGAATTAGTCACTTCTCTCATTCTTTACTGGAAGGAAAATTTTGGCAGAAATGGGAATTGTACTTTCCAAGGATGACCTTATAGACCTGTGCCCTTCCCAAACCGGAACTCTGAGAATATTTTATATATTGTTGCTATAGAGATGAGGTATATATCTCAAGCTGACATTTCTATGCCAAATGCTGTAGAAACCCAGAAGTTACATTATAAGCAGAAAGGCATATTCTAGAGAATAATGCATTTCATAGGCAGTTGACCAATGTTTGAATTCTAGCTTTGATATGCTGAACTGGAATAATAGCACAGAGAAACATGAAATCAAATATATAGAGCTAAAATACACCTTATATATCCTTATTTTGCTGAAACTTAGTCTGGTGCTTTAAGCTATTTGCCCAAGAGGTTAGGATTTGAATTTAGTTCCTCAAACTCTGCCCCTAGTTCTTTTTCTACTGTACTACAAAGACTGCTTATGTCATTTGATCTTTTGTTTCTAACTCTCTTTTCTATCATCTAAAATGAGGTTTTGACTAGATGTCTTCTAAGGCATTTTCCGGTACTGAAATCTGTAAGTTCATGGAAAAGATTTTGGGCCAGGTTCCACCAATAGAGGGCAATGCTGCTTCAGTGACATTCCAATTAGATACATGGGTTCTTAACCATTTAATAAAGGTCATGACTCTTTTTGGTAATCTGGTAAAGTTTATGGACTCCTCAGATTATTATTTTTTAATCACAAAACAAAACTATAGAATTCTGATCCTTCATATTGAAAGAAAGATATATTTTTTCTACCTAAGTTCATTGACCTAAAATCTATTCATGAATCTTTTGGGAATCGATGCATTAAGGGAGAAATTAACAAAATCAAAAGTGATAGAACTATTGAACTAATAAGACTAGAAGCTGGTATTTTAAAAAACAAACAAAATAGACAAAATATTGGCCAATCTAATAAAAAAGAGGAAAGAAGAAAATCAAATTAACAGTATCAGGGATGGAAAGGGAGAACTCATCTGCAATGAATAGGAAATTAAGGCAATCATTAAAATATATTTTTCCCAATTATATGACAATAAATATTCCAATCTAGGTGATGTAGATGAATATTTACAAAAATATAAATTGCCTAGATTAACAGAAGAAGAAATAGAATTCTTAAATAATACCATATCAGAAAAATAAATTGAACAGACCATCAAAGAATTCCCCAAGAAAAAATCCCCAGGGCCTGATGGATTCACAAGTGAATTCTATCAAACATTCAAAGAACAGCTAATTGTAACACCATACAAAATATTTGACATCAATTTCCTACTAATAATGTAACCATTTTAACCCTTTGTTTCCCTTTATTACCTTAAAGTATCTTAAATATCTCTTGTACTTTAAATATCTTAAATATACTAGTTGTCACTTTCTCATTCAAGGAATGTAATTACTTTGACACCATTGTTTCCCTTTATTACATTAAATATATTAAGCACTTTAGATACCATAGAAATCTTAAATTTCATAGTTAACACTTCCCTACCATAGAAATGTGATTAGTTTAACCACACTAATTACCTTGAAGATTTTTTCTTTTTACTTTATTTCTTTTAAATATTTAATTTGATCATAATTTTTTTTGTAAACAAAAACAACAAAAAATGTTGTTTCTGTTTTTTGTAGCTTTGGTTATTTCACCAGGAATGCCTGGAATTACTCTACTTTATTGAATATGCATTTCTTACCCTGGAGTATTATAATCAGTTTTACCAAACAGGTGATTTTGGATTTTAGGCCTAGATACTTTGCTTTGCAGAATACCATATTCCATGTTTTCCTGTCTTTAACATAGAATGTATTTGGTTCTGTGTAATCCTGATTGTAGTTCAATATATATTGAATTATTAGTTTGTTTTCCTAGGCTTCTTGTGGTATTTTCTCCTTAGCATAGGAGTTTTGAGATTTGGCTATAGTTGTCCTGAGATTTTTAAATTTTGAGTTTCTTTCAGGAGGTTATTGCTGGATTTTTTTTAATTGGCATCTTATCTCTTGTTTAGGAATATCAGGGAAGTTGTCCCTTATAATTTATTTCAACCTAATTTTCAATTTATTTATTTATTTGTTTGTTTATTTATTATGGCTTTCAGACAATCCATAAATCCCTAGATTATCATCCCTGGATTTATTTTTCAAGTCAGTTTTTCTTTTTGTATTCTTTTTAGTGAAAGATTTCAATTTTTATTCTTTTGAATCGGTTTTATTGTTTCCTGCTGTCTTATAAAGTCATTAGTTTTCATTTGTCCAATTCTAACTTTTAGGAACTCCTTTTCTACTCCATTCATAGCAGCTATTTTCTTGTTGAAAGTGTTGTATTATTTTTAGGAAACTCTTTTCTTCAGTATGCTTTTGTTCTAAGTCATTGATTTTTTTCTATCATTTCCTTCTCTAATGTTTCTTCTAATTTTCTCATTATTTGTTTTTCTTTTACCCTTTTTTAGATTGCTTCAAGGGGCTTATTTTGTGCTTGGTATCCTTTCACATTCTCCTTTGATGCTTCATATATTTTCAATTTTTTATTGCTGTCCTCTCCTGAGCTTGTATTTTGTTTATATATCTTGATTTTTCTAGCATAAGGCTTTTTTTCAGTGTTTTTTTTTGCTCATTTGGGGGTTATTTTTTCCTTTTAAATTTGTCTATATGCCACAATTTGTTCAGCCATTCCCCAATTGGAGGGCATCCCCTCATTTTCCAATTTTTTGCCATCACAAACTGCATGGCTATGAATATTCTTGTACAAAAATATTGCCTTATTATCTCTTTGGGGTACAAACCCAGCAGTGCTATGGCTGGGTCAAAGGGCAGACAGTATTTTAGCACAACTTTGGACATAGTTCCAAATTGCCTTCCAGAATGGTTGGATCAATTCACAACTCCACCAGCAATGCATTAATGTCCCTACTTTGCCACATCCCCTCCAACATTCATTACTTTCCTTTGCTGTCATGTTGGCCAATCTGCTAGGTGTGAGGCGATACCTCAGAGTTGTTTTGATTTGCATTTCTCTGATTATAAGAGATTTAGAACATTTTTCATATGTTTATTAATAGTTTTTATTTCTTCATCTGAAAATTGCCTATTCATGCCCCTTGCCCATTTATCAACTGAGGAATGGTTTGATTTTTTGTACAATTGAGTTAGTTCCTTATAAATTTGAGTGATTAGACTTTTGTTAGAGGTTTTTGTTATAAAGATTGTGGTATATTTTGGTGATGGAATACTATTGTGCTCAAAGGAATAAATAAACTGAAGGAATTCCATGTGAACTGGAATGACCTCCAGGAATTGATGCAGAGTGAGAGGGGCAGAACCAGGAGAATATTGTATACAGAGACTGATATACTGTGGTAAATTCAAATGTAATGGACTTCTCGACTAGTGGCAATGTAATGATCCAGAACTACTCGGAGGGACTTATGAGAAAGAACACTATCCTCATCCAGATGAAGAAGTGTGGGAAAAGAAACACAGAAGAAAAACAACCACTTGATCGCATTGGTCGGTGTGGCTATAACTGGGAAAGTGGACTCTAAAAGATCACCTTAGTGCAAATACTAAAAATAAGGAAATGAGTCTTGATCGATGGCACATGTTAAACCCAGTGGAGTTGTGGGTCATATATGGGAGGGGGTCTATGGGAGGGGAAGGAATGAACATGAGTCTTGTAACCATGGAAAATTATTCTAAATCATCTAATTAAATAAAATTTAAAAAATAATGTTTGAAAAGTGCTTAGTACATGGCTTTGCATACAGTAGATACTATATACATACTATTGTTATTATCATTTCAAATATTCACTTTTTAAGATATTTTCCTAAACTTAATGCGAAATGTCTTAAATGTATGACTCATAAATCTTTTTTGGTAAATATAGTGTTATCTACTATTTCTTACCATTTTCTCAGATAATATGACTCATATTATTTCATCAACCTTGTAATAATTTATATTTTATAAGATTTACCCTTGCCTACCAAATCACTCTAAGTATTTTTTGTTTCTTGATTATTTCAACTGGTTTACATCAATTAAATTTTCTTAGGGAATGGTAAAAAAAAAAATGTCTATATGCTGAAGCTTAGCTCCATTCCTGGGATGGAGGGAGTACTGTCTCATACTTGTACTGTGTCTGGGGCTGGCTAATATTGAGCACTCCGCAGAGGTCGCCTGGTTGGGCTGCTGCATGGAAGTTTTTAGCTATTCAGGATAGCTGGTTTGAGTTGGATTCTGCCTAATTCCATCAAGGCTAAATTTTGTTGGGCTACTTTCTTTCTGCTGCTGCTTATCTTTTATTATGTTGATTTCTGCTCTTACTCTGCTGAGGCTAGTCCAAGACAGCTATACTCTTTCCCATGTGGCTTGCATAGTATAGCATCCTAGTTCTACCATGGCTTGTATAGCACTCTCTCCTTATATCAGTGAGATGGATCCTCATTAATGTTTCTCTATATTATTCTGGGCTGAACCATTGCTTCAGTCTTTCATCTTTTGGTTCTGATGCTCCAGTATTTGTTTTGAGGCATTTTTGTTCTTCTGTGGTTCTTTGGAGAATGGTTGGTGGTCTTCAAATGTTTCTTACTTCACCATATTGGCCTGATCTCTTCAGTATTCCTCAACTCATTCGTTGGGTTTTGTGGGCTCCGAAGCCACTCCTCCTACCATCTTCCCTTGCTTTCTTTATGTTTATTTGTATTATATGGAGTGCAGAGCAATCTATGGTGTATTAGTGGAAAGAGAGGATGGATTTGGAATTAGAAGACCTGAATAGCAAATATGGTATCTGTATGATGGAATTCAAAGTGTGAGAATGTAACTTGTGACCCCACAGAGAAGCAAACTACTTTGAATAAATGTAAAGATCAAAAAAGTTCCAAATATCCAATGAGAGGACATGCATATGAACCTGGGCCATCCTGGCACTATGACTTCTTTATTCTATTTCTATATATCTCACAGGCTCCAGGGGGCACAGGTATCTATTACTCTGACCTGCTGCCACCTAGATCTTATGAAGAAACACCCTTAAATAATTCAATTAACCCAGCAGCCTCTAATCCATCTGTATATATTTTCTTTCTTGCTGTTATAGAATGCCCTTCTTTTTTTGTTGTTGTTATTTTGGTTTTCTCTCAAAGGGTCTACCATCCTTACAGTTGGCAAAATTAGAGAAGACCAGAACTGCATCCTTACAGTACGTACCTTTCTAATCTCCACAATTTCAGGCTAATCACTTAAACCTCTTTGAGCCTAACTTTCTATATTCATTAAAGAAGCACTTTGTCAGCATTAGTCTATTCCCTGTCATTCCTAGGATCATAGATCCAGGGCTAGAAGGAACTGCAGCAGAAATCCAGTTAAGACCCCTCACTTTTTGGAGTGGATGGAGAATTGATGCCAGTGAAAATAAGTGACTTGCCTATGGCCATACAAATAGCAAGAAAGTAGAGAAAGGACTTAAATTTTGACTCTAGAATCACTGTTCTTTCCACTGTTATCATGTTGTGAATATCAAATAGGATCACATAAGTGACTCTAAAGGGTTAAATAAATGTCAGTTCTTAACCTATAGAAGCAATTTTTTTTAAAGCAATGAAAATGTTCTCAGTTGGTCTGATTTGCTTAGTGCTCTTAATTTCTCTGCTTTTGAAAGTCTTTAAAGCTTTGGCCTTCAGATACTCTGATGTTGGAGAGATTGTTCAGTCCTAAGTGGGATAAAGAGCTCAATATTTTGGATCCAAACATGCTAAAAAGAATGAAATCAATTTTTATTTCCAAATTACCCACAACAGAAAGTCACAAAGCACTAGAAGGTGGCCTTTCATAGTAGACTTTTTACAAGAGATTAAAAGAAGCATATATTGCTAATCAGAGCTCTCATAGTCTCTGAGGCACAGAGTATAGCAAGAAATAAATAAGTAAATAACTATATTAAAGCTGCAATGAATAGTTGTTCATTTTTCTTTCTCTGTGCATCTAGATGAGAAGAAAACCAAATATATTTGTTTTATTGAAAAAGAAAGAATATTTTATCTTTTGTTATTATATATTATTATATTTAATATAATCATAAAATTAAATATTATTGATCTCATCTCCATCAAAGTCCTCAAAAGAATTCAATATTTTCTCCACAAACCTGTTCTTCTATAAGCTTTTCCTATTACGATTGATATCACTTCCATCTTTCCAAAATATAGTTAACAATCTGTTGTCATCATTGTAATTATTTTAAATAAGCATTCACATGTTTTTTTTCAATTATTGGAACCATTATTTATTAATTAATAAAGAATCTACCAGCTGGGACAGACTTCCCTAGTGGAAGCTGCCTCAGACTGACATTACAGGATAGCTTATATAGGTTACAAGATACAAAGTTATTTCTTTCACATACAGGTTCTTATTTGATAATCAAACAAACCTTATCACAAACACAGGTATGTGCGGTCAAGAGTCGTTTACTTTCACATGTACTTAATTCGCTTATCCCTAGTTAGCTATATGCTACCTTGCCTTCCATCCTGACTTCTTTGATATTCCTGAAGTTCCTTTGTTTCCTGACCTTCCTAATTCTTATCCTTAGACTAATTAGAGTCTACTCTGCTGCTGGGGGGATGGGGGGGAGGGGCTGGATCTGTTTCCTAAAAATCCAGGAAGGGATTTCAATGTTATTATCTTCCCCTATTCAGACTACTTCAACCTAACTCTGATAGAGACTCCCTCCAGGACCAAACTTTCACCCTCCAACCTTCTTTCTTCTCTTAAAAGATCTGATGCTATTGAACAAACAAGCATCTTTTATTTGGGATAGGATACTTATGATGGGGTTAGGTAAGAGGTCAAACAGGAGTATAAGCTAAATTTCCTGACTGAAAGTGAGTCCTCTGGCTTTGGCCAATAGCCGGGATCAGTCTGAAAACCTTATCTATTTTTCTTTTCCTCCTATGATGGATATCCTGAACAAACGTTAGAGTAATAACGTAAGTCTTTAAGATATAGCTGACACAGAGAAAGATGTTTCTGTCCTCAGGACTGACTCAGCCCACCCTCCAGGGAGAATCCCTCTTAGGCCAAGAAATGTCCAGTCAGTCCACCCAGATCTAGTTATGGCAGAAATCAGGATCCGTTCTCAGACAATATGGGAGTTGAGTTCAATTGGGAAATCCTTAGGGAGAAGGGTGGGTTTCAAATCCTGAGATCAGGAAAGGACCTGCTTCCAGTCCAAGGCTCAGAACTGAACCCCTTGTCCATTGGACTTTTCCCAGAAGCCCCCTCTCTCCAACATTCCAACTGCCCTGTGTTAAAATCTCCTCTTACAAAAAGCACCCAGCTTTAGGATAGTCCTCAGCTCTGGCCAGCTCAGAGTACCTGCAGTTCAGCCTCAGTCTCTCCTAGTTCACCTGGATAGCAAGTCCTAGCACAAAGGGATAGGGAGGGCATAGTGTAAAGATTAAAATTTAGGGAAACTGAGGCAGGTAGAAATTAGTTTCTCTCTGCAAGGAGTATTATATTTTTATGAGGTTTATTAAAGATTAAGGATTAAAGAAAATACAGGATAAGAAAGCACGTGACTAGGCCAGAGAGAGGCCTAGACACAACCTCACCTACATTATGAAAAGAGCCTCATCTGCTTGCAAACGGAAACAGGAAAGAAAAAAAAAAAGAGGCCAAAAGGGCCTTTCCAATCAGGTTAAATACCTTCTCGATCTCGGCCCATGTGAGAATTCAGTGAGATTACAAAGCACTTTGGGGGAGTGGAGCAAGGGCTTCTGGGGATTGTGGTCCTGGACTCAAGTCTATTTTTTACATTAAGTAGCTAATATATGTGAGACAACTGTGCTCAGTTCTAGGTTTCTAAAGAAAGTAAAAAAGCAGTTATTGTATTAAATCTCAGAAATGCAATTAAGAGCTAAAACAAAGACAATCTCTGCCCCTCAAAAAGCCTGCATTCTAATAATTGTCTCACTTTCTTTACCCATTATATCTGATAAGTTCTGGAGTCTTATTGTCTTCCTGATTTGGTTACCCACTTTAAACTTTCCCTCTCAATTTTGTGTCATTTATAAATTTGAATAGGCATGCCATCTGTGCCTTTATCTATATTATTGATAAATAGTAAAAAGTGCAGGGCCAAGCACAGACTCCTGGGACATACCCCCATTGGGTCTTTCTTCAGTGTTTACACCTAACCATTCATGACTACCTTTTGGATCTAATCCATTTGTCTATTTTTTAATCCCCTATCTAGCTAACAGTTTTCCATCTTCCCCAAAAGAATGATGTGAGACACTAACAAATATTTTGCTAAAATCTAGATTAAATTAATGAGTCAACAGTTAAATAATTATGAAAAAAAGCAAACAAAATGAAATGAATTAGTCTTGCATGACCTATGAGTGGTAATCATTTTCTTTTAAATTAAATTTCTCATGAATTTATACATTCTAGAATTTTGAGAGGATTCATGCCTATTTCACTGGCCTATGTTCTATCTTGGTTCTTATTTTTTAAATTGGGATATTTGCCTATCTCAGATTTGTTGCTATCTCTTTTATTTTTCATGGTCTTTTAAAGATTATTGACACTAGATCAGTCATAGTGATGGCTAAATCTTACAGTATCCTAAGTCAAACAAATTCCTGGGAGCACTGAAAATTCAAGTTACATACTGATGGTTAAACAAAAAGTGTGGTTCAGAAGTAGGTCTGGGACTCGTGTTTTCCTGATTTGGAGGTCAACATTTAGTTCACTATGCCATGCTTCATAACCATATATACCTTGAAAAAAAATCAGAGAGCCAGAGAGAGAGATGAATGGATGGATGGATGGATGGATGGATGGATGGATGGATGGATGGATGGATAAAGAGAAAGGGACAAAGACAGAGAGACAAAAATAAAAGAAAACATTGTGTTGGCTTTAGCTTCCTTCTCTATCATTATGATATTTATTACTCCTGACATGATTATAATAGGAATATTCTATACTTTTGATCTCATTCTGTCACCTGCTTTTGTTTCTAAATTATATATATGTATACATGTATTTAAATATTATATATGTATACATATAAACACACATATGTATGTATGTATCTATCTATCTATCTATCTATCTAATATCTAAGCTGGTGGTGAGTTCCTCATGAGACTATTTCAGTCTCTTTAGATAGCCCCCATTTTGTTATCCTCTACAGAATTGTTTCTCTTTGTGTCTTCAGAATTTCATTCATAAGAGTTTCCCTTATCTTCAATGCTGACTTCTCTGAAATTTTAATCTAATTTATCCTACTGTCCTTTTTCTGTATGCTTTGAATCCTGGTCTCCATAATCTGGAGTGCATTTCAGACCATTCATTTCTTTCTTCTCCCTATTGTATCATAAATTTTAAGATAAAATAGTCATTCTCTGCCCTTCTCTTCAACAAGTTTCCATTATCCCACTAACAACTACTAGTTCTTTCTTGATGGTGATCATATAATTTGGAATAAAATTATAGATATTTTGTGGTTCTCAGTCATCATAAGAATGAAGAAATTATCAAGACAAATCTATAAATTATTAGTTATTTTGCTTTTAGGAGTGAGAGGCAGAGACAGACAGAGACAAGACAGACAAAGAGAGAAGACATCTGGATAATTTAACTCCCTTCTTTTACTATATCTTATCAGGATCTGGCCTGGAGGCTTGTTTGAAAAACTAACTATGTAACACTAATTGCATCAACTTTTTGAGCCTCACTTTCCTCATTTACAAAATGAATTAGTTGATTGAAAGTCTAAGTCCTTTCCTAATCTTATGATTATTGAAATCATGTAATTCTGCCCTCCGTTTCTCCCCAAATGACTCAATGCTATTGATTTTCAAAAGAGAAATCAATGGTATATGATCATCTAATATATCCCATGCTAATTTATTACAGAAATTTAATATAACAATGTGTAAGGGAAGATTTATTTTTTTCTTCTTTACCTTCCCTACATAGAACCTCCAACATTAGTTTTACTCTATTCTTAGGTTAAGTATTATATTTAGCTATGGCCTTTTAAAGATACTTCAACTGAAAAGAATAGGATGTTTTAGGTCAGTATCATAAAGAAATCAAAGATAGAGAGAAAGGACCTACTTGTGAAAAATATATTTTTAGCAGCTCTTTTTGTGGTGTCATAGAATTGGAAACTGAAAATAGAGATGTCCATCAATTGGGGAATGGCTGAACAAGTTGTGGCATGTGATTGTAATGGAATACTATTGTGCCATAAAAAGGAGGAATGGGATGATCATAAAAAAAAAAAAAAACTTGGAAAGACTTGTATGAAGTGATGTAAAGTGAAGGTGAGCAGAACCAGGAGAATTGTACACAGTAACAGTAATAATGCACAATGATCACCTGTGAATGATTTAACTATTATCAGCAATGTAAAGATCCAAGATAATCCCAAAGGGAAAAAAAAAAAACAGAAAAAAACCTTCCCAACACTATAGAAGGAACTGATAGAATCTGAATGCAGGATTGAAGTATACTATATTTCACTTTATCACCTTCATGATTTTCTTTCTTGCATAAGCATTATATGTTTTCTTTTACAACATAATGAACATGTAAATATGTATTGCATGATAGCAAATTTATAAGTTATATCATAAATCATGCCATCTTGGGAAGAAGGGAGTAGAGGGAGGGAAGGACAGCATGGAATGTAAAATGTCAGAAAATGATCATTAAAAATTGTAATATATAATGTGGGAAAAATTGAATTATAAAAATGGAATAGTATGTTTAGGTTACTTAGAAATGTAGGAAGACAGATTCTTGCTATAGCACACTGATATAGGAGATATTTAGTCAGGTTTCTTCTGTACTTAAAAATATTCTTGAATTCAAGATTAATCATATTTTGTGTTATAAATCATAAGGCAGAACATAATATTTTTCCAAATAAAATATATGAATGGTAAACTAACTTAACTCAATGATACTTCCAGAAAAGGTATCAGAAAGCAAATAGCTAGATCTAAGAATTCCTTCATAAGAACATTAGGGAACTAGCAACTACTGAAATATATTTCCATCTGTATCCATTCTAGTAAAAATTGTCTTTCACAAGCAAATCTCTGAAACTTTGGAAAACTCCCAAAGTGAAAAAATCCAAGAAATACCTGTGCAAATATTCTTCTTAGAATAATGTCCTTATGGGAAAACAGCCTTGATTGATCTTTGCAGGAATACTATTAAGGAATTAAAATGTGTACCTGCCAAATCATGGGAATTGAAATGGGTAGAGTTGAAGATTATTGCCATTAATCTACATTTAGACTCATTTGTCACCAAATAGAACTATGACCCCATTATATTAATGTCAAGTTTCTGATGTCATAATATTGTTTTAGAGGCAAAAATTCTACATTTTCTTTTACTTCTTATATTTTAAATATTCAAATTATTTTGGGATTTGTACTTTTTCCACATGGTATTTCTGTTTTAAAGAATATTTTTAATGTCTCTCTTCCTAGCCCTAATTTGACTAGTGGAAAATGAGAGAGAGAGAGAGAGAGAAAGAGAGAGAGAGATGGCATATTTTCATTGTGCATTTTGGGGGCACATTATAGATGGAATGTTCCAGTGAATCAAATCACTTAATGTGTAGTAGAAGTTTAATGTGGATGCAAACTGCAATGCCCTGGCTTGTTTCTAATCAGCATTAAAGATGTGCCAAACTGTCAACAGCTCCTGAACAATGGGAACACTCTTGTTCTTCACACCCCTTTGAGTTCATATCAATCATTGGAAAATAACATTTTTTTTTCCTAGAATGAGCTGTCACTATCAATTTGAATAGTGGCTGTTGAACTGGAAGTTATCCAATTTTTGTCTGCAAGCCATTTGGTTCATTATATCAAAACAAAATGACTTGCAAAACCATATTTTTTCATACTGTTTTTAGGGCAATTCCAAATGATAACTGTTCCAAGCTTGAAGTGTCTATTTAAGCTATTTGGCATTCACTAGCTCCATCAAAAGTTCTCCACTCTATTTGAATGGTATTCCCAAATCACTCTCCAGAGAGATGAATCACAAGTTTCTGTTTGTTTGTTTGTCTTTTGCTGTTTACTATCCTATAAGCATTTCCATTTGAAATGAAATGGTGATAGAGGTTGGAGTATGCAGGATCACACAACTTGAATCCACCATATAGGCTTATAGGCAGGAGACATTGTTCATAATGTACAATCATTGGCATCAGAGGATGCACTAGCAGGCACCATGTCTATCCCATATCTGCAGCAAGACTCCCTGTTGGTCATCTAATCTCTGCTGGATGGATATAAGATCATAGGATAGCATATTTAGAACTAGAAAGGACCTCAGAGGTCATCTAATCCAAGCCTATCATTTTACAGATAAGAAAGCTGATGTTCAAAGAGGTCATGTAGTTTGCACAATTTTGTCAACCAAACAAAGTCTCAATTGGTATTTGAATTCAAATTTTTCTGACTCCAAGCTCTACCATGCTAAATTTGATTAGACTGATCTCAATTAACAGAACTTCAATATCCTTTGAATTTTCCATCTCTTTTATTTCTAGTCAGATCAAATATTTAAGAAATTGATCCTTAAGTAAAATTCTATTTAACTCTATCCATATCTATATCCATCAATCCATTATACTGATTGCCTATAGTTTACCACTCTTAGTCCAAGTGGAAAATATTTAGATTTATCCCACATATTTTAAGATATTTTTTCATATTATCTTTTCACATGATTTTGAGTACCCACACTTTTCCAGTTACCTTCCATCTATAAATATTTCAACTCATCCAACTTACTACAGGTGTTTAGACTTAAACAAAATATTCTACATTGGACTTGATTGGGCTTGATTTTTGATGAAAACTTAGATCATATACTTATTAGGATTGCCTGTGATCCATAGGTGAAGAAGAAAGTTATAGGGGAGTGTGAATTCACTGTGTCAAGCAATAATTTTGGTATCATTTCATTTGGACATTATAATACTCATCCTGCAAACATTAGATTGTCCAAAGAGAATGTCAAAGTTTACTCATTACCTGAATTACTGATTTCAATTACTCATTCTATTCCAGTCTACAGAATTTAAAACATGCTATCTGTATAGTTAACAAATTGACATAAACTCAGAGGATTTTTTCACTTAATATATTAGTGTTTTTAAAAATATAAGTCTATTAAATGGGCCTGTAACCAGATGGCTGTGACTAGACTATGTCCTACCAGCCTGATAATATTATTAACTTGGAAGATTCTAAAGTATAAAAGTGTAAGAGGTCTGTTTAACCTATATTTATGAAACTGGGATTTATTGTTATTCAGAAAAGACTAGTACCTCTGGAGTGAGAGTTTGCTAAGCCCTTTACAAGGCTGCTTTCCTCCATAGGTTTCCTCCTGCCACTCAGCTTTTACCTGTGGCTCCAAGAAGCTTTAGCAAGCACAGCAGCCACTTCTCAGTTAACTTTCTTGTCAGACAGTCCAATCCAGGTTGAGGGTAACTGACAGACCTCAATTCTGTTTGGTGAGTGGAGGGATGGAGTGGGAAGGTTATCTGTCAGAGACATGTGAAGACTTGACCTGACAGAAAGAGAGGTTGAGAACATTTTTTTCAAATGTCCATGAAGGCTTTGGAAGCAGGTGATGTGAAGCACTTAGAGACTGGTTATCCCAGGCTGTTACCCGTCATTGTGACTTTTTTTTTTCCAGAGCAAACTATAAGTGCAATTAAATATATTATTATATTATCTATCAATATTGGTGTCTGTCCATGTCATCTAAGTTTGTAGCTCAAGGATCTAGGTTCTATCTAAAGTAACCTTGGGAAAGGGGAATACTAAAAGATGACAATCAGGAAGATTGTGAGTTGTGTGAAGGGTTAAATTGGGGGTAGGGAACAGGAATTTGATCAAAAGTCAGTACAGTTTGTTAAACACAAAACGCTTAGTTTATTATTAGGAAATATGGATAGGAAATAGGAAGGGGGAAAACAAAAGTAATCTTATAATAGATTATAACTATACCCCAGATCCCAATCCTAACTAAATTTCTCTAGAAAACCCTACCTCTCTCTGCCTCAGAGGGCAGTATCTTCTGCTAGGCTGAAGCCTTCACCTACTCTCACTACTCTATCTGATAATATAACCACTATCTATCTACCTTATCTACCCAAGTTAATTAATAATCAATAAGGCTATTAAGGCCTTAATTCAATTCTCTGTCTCTAAACAGAGAGATTGCTAACAGCAAAACCTCTCCTTAGGAGACCCAGAGACAAAAGCCCTTTCCAACTGTTTCCAACTGACTTATTACCCTCGGCCACCCTTTCTAACTGTCACTAACTGACCAGTAGCACAGCAGGGGTTCTCTAACTGCTGACCTGCACAGAAGGAGGTCTCCTATTGAAAAAAAAAACTTATTACTCCTTTTCCTCTTAAATATAAATAAGGAAGAAATTAATAAAAAAAAAAACTCTCTTAACAGTTGCCTAAAAACCAGGCATAGATCTTTTAAATGAACAAGGGATAATTTACCTGTGAAAAAGAAATGTTAATATTGGAAGACTGATGAGCAATTCTCAAGTTGTTATTGTTGTTTTTTAAATAACTTATTTTGATGAAACTTAACCTGCTTGGTCTCAGATGGGAGACCTTGGAACAATGGCTGGAAGTTTTAGAAATACAAATTTACTGTTCATATGAAGAAAAAGTGAAATATACTACGTAATAAGGCCATGGGAGCCCTTAATAGAGGTTATACAGTGAATAAGCTTTATGCATTATGGAGAGAATAGAAGGATTCTTGTTTAAGTTCAGGGTAAGCTAGAAAGCCTCTTATGTCCTTTGTAGCTCTGAGATTTTGCTTTTCTGAAATTATCATCTCTCTCCTTCAAGCCAACAAGCCTCTCCTAAGGTAGCTGAGAGGGCTCCATTATGGTTTTTACATTTATACTGACTCCTCTTGAATCTAAAGTCCATAATACAGACTATTCTCCCACCCCCACCCCCCAATTGAATTAATAATATTTCTGCCTATCTTTTTCTAAGCCAGGTGCCCATATGGAAGATAAATTGGTTCTGGTTCCCCAAATTTAGAAAGGACATTGAATTGAACAAAAAGGCAAACAAGATACTTGAGTTATATTCTTTGTAGCTTCACAGGGCAAAATAAGGCAAAATGGATGACCACTACAGGGAATTTGGCTCACTGAGAGGGAAAAAAAATCTAACAGTATTGTCCAAAAACGGAAAATCCTTGGCATCTAGTGAGCCCCCCTCTCACTGCAGGTCTTTAACTGGAAGCTGGATGGCAACATGATGAGGATGTTGTAGAGGAAATCCCTGTCTGGAATTTGCCCCTTTATGTTTTAAGATTTGGCAGTTCTCTGTCAATAAGCAGAGTTGTGATCTCCAGTAAGAGTGAGATAATAAAAGTCAAAATCGCTTCAAATGCCTCTGTTTTTGCTTTTATTCAGTTCTAGGGCCTGTTCATTTGAGTCATTTAAAGGGGGTGATAATGAGGATTTTTTTTTTCATCAACAACCTGATAGGATGTTTTTGCTTTTTGTTTTGTTTGTTTGTTTTGTTTTGTTTTTTAAAGACTGGTAGTTTTCATTTCTATTTAAAGCAAGACACGTGAACTACATTAGCCCTCTTTGTGATACACACACAAGTAATGATTAATTCTCAAAAAATATAAAGGTGTATAAAGGCTTACAACACCATTTAGGACACTGAAGGAAATTGTTAATAATTGTTCATCCATGACTCACTGTTACTTACTCTGCTAAAAAGAACTCAGGATTAGAAATGAGCAGAAATGGTTTCTCATACTGACTCAGTCCCTGCTATCCTCCAGGAACATAACTAAATACCAACCCTTCTAGGAGCTAAATTCTTGATATACAGAAAGGACAATTATGATCATCTGACAAGGATAGTTATGATTGCTAGTATTTTTCCTAAGTGAAAAATGAATTTTTAAATGTTCTGGAATGAGGAATTATCAAGAATGAATAAAGAAATGCTTGGGAATAAATGAAGGAAGCAGTCTCCTACTATACTACTTCAGAGCATAAATTATGCATGATCTAGAATGTTATCTTGATTTTCCTCAGTAAGCATTTTTTATATTACATTTTGGAAAATTGCCATTCCCCCAGCATTGGTCTTCTCAAGACATCAGTAAAGGGTAAGAGTATATAAAGTAACATTTCCAATAGTAGAAATGGTAAGTGATGTCATATAACCCCCTTTTACTCAATAAACTATAGTGGCTCTCCATTATAAATATAGATAAAATATAAAATCTTATTTTGAATTTGTTTTTTAAAACCCAACCCTTCATTACCTAACTCCTTCCTACCTTTCTAGTCTTCTTAGGCTTTACTCTCCTGCAGATACTCTCTGATCTATCCATAATAGCTTTCTTGTTAGCACATGACACTCCTTCTCTTTATTCAATGACATTTTCACAAATATCTGGAATATCTCTCTTCTCACTTCTGCATGTTTGTTTCCTCAATTTCCTTTCTCAACTCAGCTCAGATAAACTTTCTGCATGAGACCTTTCCAAATCACTTCTTCCCTGATAGCATCTTCCTTCTGAAATTACTTTTAATTTGCCTTGCACATTATATATACATATATACATATGTAATATGCATGTGTATATGGATGCAGTTTTTTGAATATTGTTTCCTCCATTAGAATATGAGTTTCTTGAGAGGAGGGATCATAATTTTGTCTTTATTTGTATCCCCAGAACTTAACACAGTGTCTCATACATAGTAGGTATTTAATTAATGTGTTTTGTTAATAATGATAATCATTTCTTCAATATTTTCCTAAATCACTGGTTTCCTCAATGTAGGAACTCCTTACCATGATGGAGATATTCTCCTTCCCTGATTTTTAACCCTTTTTTTAACCCTTACCTTCTGTCTTAGAATTAATACTATAAGGTAGAAGAGCCTTAAGCGCTAGGCAAAGGGGGTTAAGTGACTTACCCAAGGTCACACAGCTAGAAAGGATTAGAGGGCAGATTTGAACCCAGGACCTCTGTTCCCTAGGCCTGCCTGACTTTCAACCCACTGAGCCACCTAGTTACATTTTATATAGTCTTTTCCTATCTGAATATAAATTCTTAAGAGTAAAATCATTTTATTTTCTTGTTATTCCCTAATGCTCAGCATAGTGCCTTAGTACATAGTAAATAATAAATGCTACTTTATCTATCTGTCTATCTATCTATCTATCTATCTATCTATCTATCTATTTCTATCTACCTATCTATACCTCTCATAATGAATTTTATCCTTTTCACTTTTGTTGATAATTTTCCCTATCCTTCTATATGTTCTCCATCAAGAAGCTAGCTGTCCACCCACAAACAGTAGAATTTGGAAATTCTTATCATTTATAACTAATTCCTCCTCTTTCCAAACCTGTGACAATCCTAAAGACCTTCATTAAGTAGTATCAGTCTTTTATGTTTTGTCATGGATTGATAATCAGAATAAGCTGAACTCTGTTTTTGCCTCTAGCAAAGAATTACAAATTATCTTAGACGTATATGTGGTATATATCTTGTCAGAGGAGAGTTTTTAGAGCTCTGTTTTATTTAACCAAGTCATTTAAACATAATTCATGAATACAGAAATACTATGTATAATTTATACTTTTCTCTCAATTACATGACTGTGAAAATTAGATTATTAACACTCATACACACTCGTTCTCTTTCTCTCTCTCTCTTTCTCTCTCTCTTTCTCTCTCTCTCTTTCTCTCTCTCTCTCTCTCTCTTTCTCTTTCTCTCTCTCTCTCTCTCTCTCTGTCTGTCTTTCTCTCTCTCTCTCCTTTATGTCCATGATACTTGATGAGGACCTTGTTAAATTCTTTGCAGGATCCCTCTACTCCATCCCCAGTAACAGATGTTAACAACTAATTTATGTTTTTCTTCATAATGAGGCAATTAGGTGGCATAGTGGATAGGATCCCAGGCCTGGAGTAAGGGAAACTCATTTTTATGTGTTCAGATCTGGCCTCAGATACTTAGTACCTGTATAACTCTGGACAAGTCACATAACCCTGTTTTCCTCACTTTCCTCATCTGTAAAATGAGCTGGAAAAGCAGATGGCAAACCATTCTAGTGTCTTTGCCAAGAAAACGTCAAATTGGGTCATGAATCAACTGAACATGATTGAACAACAGCAATCTTCATAATGGTCTTTTTTGCAAGTGAGTTGGCCAAATGTTCCATGAAATCATGTTTGTTATTGCCTTTTGGGAGTATGATGAAACCAGTGAAACCGTCAACTTTTTTATTTGCTTCTCCAAGGAAGGACTAAGATTCAACCTTTCATTTAGTTTCAACTTCATTTATTCATCAGAAAAGCAAGATGGAAAAAATCATCAGCTGCTTGAGGTAGAATGAGCAAGACCTGTATCCAATCCCACTTCTGATGTTTTCTAATTTTGAGAGAATAAGCCAGTCATTTAAGCTCATTGAACATTAGTTTCCTTATCTCTAAAGTAGGGGAAAAAATGAAAATCTGTAGTACTTGTCCCGTGGAATTGTTTAAAATAACTGAGATGATAACTATAAAGCTTTTGGAAAACTTTAAAATTACTCTGAAATATAGCTATTTTGTTTTTGTTTATAGTGAGGCTATTTTAATAAAGTTCAGTTCCAACTGTTAAATACACATTCACATTTAGATGAGTAATAATTAAATTAACATTTATAGATGAACTTAAACTGTGGTACCTAATGCCCCAAATATTTAATATTAAGAAAAGCAACTTTGAACTATCTCCTATTTGCTGGTAGATAGGCCAGATGTTGTATTTTAAGATGTAGAATGAACCCCAAAATTTAAAATCCATCACTGTGGCACAATAGAATATAATGGACTTCTCTACTAGCAGCAATGCAATGATCCAGGACAATTCGGAGGGACTCATGAGAAAGAACACTGTCCATATCCAAAGAAATGAACTGTGGGAAAAGAACATGAATCTTGTAACCATGGAAAAACATTCTAAATTAACTAATAAAATAAAATTTTTCAAATAAAAATTTCAAATCCAGTCAATATGTTGATTTCTCTTCTTTAACAAAGACATTTTGTTATCTTTAGGGAATAGTGAGGAATGTGGAATAAGAGACAAGCAAAAACAAAACTTCAATAAGATTTTTCCTTAATGCCTACAACAACAACAATAACAAAAAAAAATCCAAAAAGGAACACAATGGAGTAGAGCCAAGATGTTGGAGAAAGACAGAGACTTAACTGATCTTTCTCAAATTTTCCTCCAAACAGCCATGTAGAGTGCCTCAAAACAAATGGTGCAGTGGCAAAACCAACAAAAAGTTGGGTGAAACAATTTTTTTAGTCTGAAGCAACTTAAAAAAATTGGCAAGAAAGGTCTAACTCACTAGGGTAAGAGTGAAGTATAGACCATGGCAGGTTGAAGTCCTACCAAGCCAACTGAAGGCATTGGGGATAAATAAATCATGAGCAGCAGCTTCCAGAGCTTTTAGCCCATGGGAACCCTCATTTTTGTTGATAGGGTTGGATATGGAGCCAAGAAGACGTGAGTTTAAATATTGTTTCACTCATTTATTAGTTTTGTTACAGTTTTGCATCAGTTTCCCCATCTGTAGAACGGTGTATCAAAGTTGTTATGAAGATCAAATGAGATAATGCACACTTTGCAAGACTTTAGGCTTCTGTCTGAACTGTGATAGTGTGGACACATAGGCTTCTTGACTCAGGCATTGCTTTCACTCTTGTTTCCTTACCAATTTATCTATATACCTAGTAGGGCTGGTCTCCTCCTATATATCTGACTGTTCCTTCTTTGCCTCTTTTGCTGGATCTACCTCCTGATCACATCCTCTAGCTATCATTGTCCCTTAGGATTGGGTACCAGACCCTCTTCTCTTATCCCTCTGTATGACTTTACTTGGTAATCTCTTTAGCTCACATGGATTTAATTACCAACACTATGCTAATGTTTCTTAACTCTTACTTCTCCAGCACCAACTGCTCTGTTTCCCTCTAATCTCTCACCCTGCCACCACTCTTCATGCTTGGATAATTGCAATAATCTGCCTGCCTCAAGTCTTTCCCCTCTCCAGTTAATCCTCCTTTAAGGCACTAATGTGATTTTTCTAAACGTCCAGGATCCACCATTTAATTCTCCTATTTATTCAACTCTATTTCTTATTATCTCAGGAATCAAATACAAAATCCTTTGTTTGGTGTTCTAAACCCTTCATAAACTAGCTTCCTCTGACCTTTCTAATCTTCTTCCACTTTAGCCCCCACCCTATATTCTTAGATCCAGAAACCCTGACCTCTTTGACATTCCACAAATAAGCCATTTGGTCTCTTGGCTCCAGATGTTTTCTCTGTTCCCCAGGCTTGGAATTTTCTCTTTCCTCATCTCTATTTACTGGCTTCTCTGGCTTCTTTTAAATTCAATTTAAAATCACATCTTCTATAAGGGGACTTTCTGAAACCCCTTCTTAATTCTATTGCTTTTCTTCTCTTAATGATTTTCATATATACATATGCATATATACACACAAACTTGGATAAACACACACAAATATGTGTATATAAATGCATATATACGTATGTTTATATGTATATGTAGACACACATCTGTATATCTATAGATATGTATTTATACAGTGTGTATTTATGTGTGACACCTCAGTGCTCATCATTAATTCTTTCCAGAAGGCAGGTTAATTACAAAAAAAAAAAAAATAGAGTACCAAATGAATTTTTCTCATAAAGAGTAGTATAAATTGAATGAATCTGTTCTAGGAAATGGCCAAATTTTGTAAGGTATTATAAGTATTAATGATGATGTGTTTGACTAAATATATAATAATACATAGACATAAATAAGAAACAATAATTACATGAAATAAAATAATTTTAATTTAACTTTTCCCTCTATTGAGAGGAGTCCAAGGTCTAAGGGAATGGTGGGGAAGAGAAATGTTATCCTCCGAAAGAGGAGTCCCCATCCATAATATCTGTGAGCAACTACCTTTTGGACTTTTTTTCTATGTTCTATGCCTTATCACCCCTGAACCCTGCTTGAGATTCACCAGGTATAAGCTTCACAAGAAACTTATCTGATGATGTTTGTTTTTGTCTGACTTTAAAAATTTCTCTAAAGTGGGAAATTGTCAAATCATTTAACAAATTTGCAATTTTGCTCATTAAAGCTTAATCAGGGTAATATTTTTGAGCAAAGTTTTGTACTTCCACCCATTTCCTTGATTAATCCAGTGGGAACATTCTCCTTTGCCTTCTCACTGGAAGAAAACTTCCCCATTAGTTTTTGCCCCTTCCTTTGAAGTTCCTACAGCTCTCTAGTGTTGAGCTCTTCTTTATGCTCTTGAACTAAGAAGTGATTCTTTGTTTTGGGTGGAGCGGGCATATGCTTCCATGATGATGAAGCCAACAAGTTCTACTGCCAAGCAAATGTCAAATACTGTGACAATTTTTCTCTCATCAAAATACCAGATTTGATGAGTTCTGAAACCCTCGTGTACCAAGCTAAATTGTGTTTGTGTATTCATGCATATCTAGATCTATTTTTTGATAAATGTGTTGACTTATATTCTCCAGTCGATGGTGAGCTTTTTGAGGACAGAGATTAATTTTGTCCCAGTGCTTAGTGTAGTGCCTGGCATAGGGTAAACTCACTGATACTAATTTGTACCCTGTTAGAAGGCATTCTTCTTACTATTTTCCCCTCCCAACCATGGTTCTGATGCTCTTGGACTTTTCTACCATGATTAAGTGACTTTCTCATCCTGGAACTTCCCTCAGGGACTGGTATTACCCTATTCCCTGACAGACCACTTCTCCCAGTGGTGAGCTCCTCTAGCAGGAAAAAGGGATACTTCATGTGAAATTTGAGGATGGGCCTAGGCCAATCATTCTTTATTCTCCTTCCAGAGTTACTTCAGATTCTCTGGAGTTTACCACCATGTATTTATTCTGATCCTTTCCCTTCCCTGCTCATTCAGGTCTCTTTAATGTATTATTCTCAACCCTCAAAATGTAAACTCTGCAGAGGCAGATATTTTTTTGTTTTTACTTTTGTTTCTATTGCAATGCTTAGCACAGAGTCTGGCATTTATAGTAATATATAGTAATATTAATATTACTAATATCAATTATTAGTAATATTATTTTTATATTTTTATAAAATTTTATAATTTTATAAAATTTTATAAAAAATATAAGTAATATGAAGTAATAAATAGTAAGAATTTAATAATGCTTTCTTTTTAAACATTTAAAAATGTTGCCTGTCTTTCTTCTCCTTTTTCCTTTTATTAAGCAGAGTTCAAGTCTTGTGCATTTACATGTGACTTCTTTTTTTATTTGAAAAAGTTTGTAAAATTAATTTGGAATATTTTTCCATGGTTAAATGATTCAAGTTCTTTCCCTCCCTTCCCCCCCCCCATCTCCCATAGCCAATGAATGCTCAATTCCACTGGGTTTTACATGTGTCACTGATCAAAACCTATTTCCATATTATTAAAATTTGCACTAGGATGATTCTTTAGAGTCTACATCCCCAATCATATCCCATCTACCCATGTGATCAAGCAGTTGCTTTTCTTCTGGGTTTCTACTCCCACAGTTCTTCCTCTGGATGTAGATAGTGTTCTTTCTCATAAGTCCTTCAGAATTGACATATGACTTCTTATGGGTGAAGAATATATTGACTTGATGATGGCTTGAATTCAGAAACTAGACATGTTGCTTGGAGTTAGTATTCTCCCCTTACATGAAAAGAGTCTCGAGGTAAAGAATCAAATTTGAAATCTAGATTAGAACCTAATTATCTTATAGGGCCCTCCTTCCATACCTTTTATAACTGAGATTGTGCTGAGAGGGATTTCCTCCTCTCCTCTCCTCTTCCTCAATCCTTTCTCCATCCAGTGCTTTATCAGGCTTAGAAACATAGTTGTCTCCTACAGTTTAGAGTTTCTGCCTAGTAGTTGATCTATTTACCTCAGTATCAAACACTGAGGGTAGTGGTTTTGTCCTCTCATCATATCTTCTTTCTTCCAGTCACAGAAAATCATTAATGACAATGCCTCTGGTTTGTGTGACTTTTCTAAATAGTGAGAGTTTTGCTATCTCCAATCTTATAATTTCTATAAGATTTTCTATTTTGTTTTGATTTTACAAGGGTCATTTTCATTTCCTCATGCATCTTCCTTTACAATATATTTTAACCTCTTGATCTTCTTTCCTTCACAAAGTAGAAATCTAGACCGATTGATAATGGTCACTGTGAAGATTAAATTTAACTCTCCCCTGATTGTGAAAATGAAATTAAATAACTCTCCCCTTATTGTAAAGATTAAATTGTAATCTCTGCCTATTTTTAGATTTTAATCACCAAAAGTGTAAACACCCTACTTAAAAGTTGAGTATGGAGAACTGCTCATTTTTAGATCTAATCACCAAAACTGTAAACATTCCACTTAATCATTAAGTGGGAGGTCTGTGACCCATGTATGCAATAGTGGGTGATGAATCAGAATTAAACTAACTGCTTCTGGGCAATCTTAAAGCAAAGCTTCAACTGTGATTGATAGATGTAAAATTAGGAGAAGATACAGGAAGTGATGCAAAAGAAACATCTTTAAAAGGAGCTGTCACTTCCTGTAAGGGACAGTTCTTTATTCTTTGGAAGTGGAGACTGGAGACAATTCTTCATTCTTTGGAGTGGAAGCTGGATCTGACACTCTGTTCCTGGTGAGGCTGTTCTCAAATATCTTTCTTTGAACTGACATGTGGTGAGTGAAAATCTGACTCTTAACTGCTGGATTTTCTGAGAAAACTAGTCTCAGGAGAGGCTTACCTCTTGAAAGAGATTTCTCCAGGTCCTCAGCTTTGCCGAGGCCTAAGGACTAACTCTCCCTGCCTGGGTTGAACCAGGTCCTAGGAGTAAATTACTATCCTCTCTCTGATTTTCTTACTTCGTTCTTTCTATATTTTGTAAATAAATTTCTTTGGAATAGATTAAATTTCTGGTGACTACTGTCTTAAATAATCCACTCCAACCCTTTTAAAAATAACCCCTTTTCCCCCTCACATCACTAAAGCATGGTTAGAAGGAAAGCTTGGCAAGAGTCCAAAAGTTATGCTCTCTGCCAATAAAATAAACTTTGTTCCTTAACCTCATAAAATGTGAAAGCAAATTCAGATTAGAACCTTCAAATCCCATTTCGAATTCAGTATTATGGGGCTTTAGAGGGAATAAGCAAACAAATACAATGATGAAAATAAGTGTCTATTCTCTCTCTCTCCCTCTTTCCCTCTCATAAAAAGGCAAGAAAATACTAAATACTATTCTTCCCTTTATACTAGGCCAATTATCTTCATTCCTAATTAGGCCCCTATTTTGTTCCACAGATTTCAATATTTAAAACAATTAGCTTTATTTATTGCTTTTCTCCACCTTCTGATAGATTTGATACAATATGCCAATAGCTTCCTAGGGCGAGAACTCCATTTAGTCTTTGCTTTATTCAATAAAAAATTGTGTATCTACTTTTTCCTTTCCTGTGTGATCTGCCTTATCAGGTGAAGGGTTTTTGTTGCCTTAAAGAACTATAGGTACAAAGGAGATGTGGTGGATGCTAGCCTATGACTTATACAAAGGAAAAGTAATCCTGAATGGAAGTCTTATGTCCTTCATCATCCACAGATATGAATATCAGAAAAGAGACAAAACTTTGGGCTCTTAGACTACAGATTCCAGTTCAGGATGTAGGTCTAGGAAAGAATCTAAGTCCAGAAAGAGTGGATATGCTTACACATGTTAAATGCAAGCATTCTGCAAAGAGTTGGAAAGCTGAGAACTTAGTTTTAGTGTACCAATGATTTGTTATACTGTCATGATGTGGAAAAGTGTCATAATTTTACATAAAGGAAATGTTAGGAAAGGGAAATATAACCTTAAAGTCTAGCACATTACTTACATTAAACTTCTTTTGATCATGTAAATCATACAAGTTTCCACTTCCTCCATCTTTAATGTAGATTGTTGATTTTTTTTTTACTTTTCAAACTTTTTTAACCAGTTGTTTTTTAATCTAGTTGGTTATTTATTATTATTGTCCTCTGTGAGTTGGGGCAAGAATAGTGGATTAGTGTTACTTTGTTTTCTTCCTCTTTGAATCCTCATATTGCCTCAGTCTTTTAGTGCCTATTTTCTGTTGTAGAACATAGAATTTCAGCCATGCTTCTATTTTCTGGATTCCTTTCTGAATGTTTCCTTTTGTTACCTTTAACTAGGAAATATGACATTTGAGATTGCCATTTTCATTTCCAGATAGCTATAAGGGAAGCATTGAAGGATGATATCAATATCTATCTGGAAATGAAAGAAAAATCTAAATTGACATATTTCCTACTTAAATGAGTTGATTCACCTGAGATACGGCACCTAAGATTATTCTTAATGTAGCTCTACTTTCCCAAATGTACTTTCTGTGACAACTACCACCACTACTTCTATGTGCAGACCCTGCCACAATTTTTACTCATGTTTTATTAGATACTAAAAAATTCCATTCATGACGGGGGGTATGCTAGTAAATGTTTGACAACTTTTTTCTACTTTTTTAAAGTTTAATCTTTACTGTTAGCATTTTTTCAATAATTTTCTTAAGTCTAAGCTATCAATGAAATAGTAAATCAAGCCTTGATTTATACTGTTTGCCAATTTCCAAATCATAAAGGCTCAAACCGAAAATTTAACATTTACCTCTCAAGAGCAGATAAGAACTGAGTCTAGCATCTCTTTGGGTATAACAATTACCAGCCTTTTAGAATTATTCTGTTTTGGTATAATTGGTGTGCTATTTGCATTCATGTTGTTAGATTCAAAAAGGCATTTTAAAAATTCTAGTCCAAATATGCTCATTTACTTTTCAAAACCATTTTGGATATCAATACTGATTTCATCACCCATTCTGTTATTAGATATGATTTCTGAGTGACAACAAAGTGAATACTTTTAGTGACTTCAGGTTTTTAAATTTATCTTCATATTTTATTAACTCCTTGATGCTAATCTATCTAGGCTTAATTTTAGTTTCAGGTTTCTTTTTCAGGTAATTTTAATGATCATTCAGCTCACATTGACAATTTATAATGTTCCTGGATCTGAAGATGCCATCGACAGAAAGCACTATGAAGACCTTGCCTATAATTGGTGAGATCTGTTTCCATTTCTGTTATTATATAGTAATAACATCAAATATAACTATTTTGTCTATAGGTCATTCATGTGTAATCATCATTTTCCCATTTTAGAAGCCAATGCTATCTTACTGAACTATTTCTAGTAGGTGACATATTAGTATATCTTCTTAAGAATGTATTTTATTAATTACATTGTTTAATTTCCTCCTTTTATCATTCTTTCTCTTCCCAGAGAGCCTTTCCTTAAATATATATTAAATATTAATATTTTTATATATGAAATAAAAATCCTTAATATATTAAATATGCATGTTTAATATATATATATGAAAAATATCAAGTGGTGGCTCAGTGGATTGAGAGTAAAGCCTAGAGGCAAGAGGTCCTAGGTTCAAATCTGGCCTCAGACACTTTCTAGCTGTGTTACCCTGAGCAAGTAACTTAACCTCTGTTGCCTAGCCAATACATAGTATTGATTCTAAGATGGAAGTTAAGGGTTTAAAAAAATTATCAAAAGAAAAAAAAATCACTAAAACTGATAAACATGCACACACACACACACAAATCTAATGTTATCTACCACACAAAAGGATTCGCCTTTTTAAAAAGAAACAGAGGGAAGTTTCTGCTAAATGTTTCTTGGAGTCTGATTAAAAAAAAAAATTCACTAAACTCATGGTTGTTGTTTATAATTGTTGTCTTTGTTTTCCATTTTCATCATTGCTATGTTGCATTAGTAGAGCCAATTTCATCATCATGAGTTCCTTAAATCAACAGAATCATAGATCTGGACCAAGAGAGAATGAATACATATTCATATATATCTTTTCTATTTCCTCTTTCTTCTCCATTTCTTTCTCTTCCTCCTCCTCCAATAGTAATTGCCTTCCAAACAAATTTCTGGCATAGACAAAGGAGTAGCTTTTGACAAATGACTGAAAGTTACTGTCATGGTCAAAGACTATCTTAAAATTGTTCCATAATCAGTATGTGAATTGGTGTACCCTGTAAGCTTGTTAATATGTTAATCATAATAAGTTTAAATGATAGAATTTAAATTGATTTAATTTTGTCCTTGGAAATCACATTAAAGAAGAGTGATTAACATGTGCTTTACCTTTTTATTCTAATAATCATGTGGATCTCTCCATCTATGTTGTATCCCTCAGGAGCATGTGAACTTCTTGAAAGTTAGGACTGACTCTCTTTCTATATCCCCAACCTTCAGTTCAGTACTTTCCCCATGTGATTTAATAAGTTATTCATTTTTTGAATAAAGTCTGATGAAGATGAGGAAGATAATGTGATAGCAATGACCTTAGATAAACACTGAAAATTTTATTTTTATGGCATTTCAAAGTTTTGTGGGATCTTAGGGACTGTTCAATCAATTCCCTTATTTTTCATTGGGAAATAAAAAGAACTCAAGTAGGCTCTAAAACTTGTCTTTGATTATAAAAGAATTTTGGAAAAGAAAATACACATCTCCATCCTCCTCATTGACTGCCCCCCAAACACACACACACACACACACACACACACACACACACACACACACACACACACACACCATTTCCATTTAAGTGACAGGTAACAGGTAACAATGCTCTTAGTCCATTGTTTATTGTTTATTAACCCATTTCTACTTCTGATGAATCAAATATTTAGGTAGATGAAAGACTCCAAATGACATATAAAGAAATTGACTTTCTACCTAGGACAATTAGACACTTTAGTGATCAATAGTGTAACCTCTGCTTCCCTGCACCAAAATTCCACCCTTTCCCCCAAAACAAACTTCAGGTGGAAGTAATAATCAACAGTAGTTTCTCCCATTCTTAGAATAGCCTGACATCAAAAGAACTCTTCCAGCTGTCATTGGGGAAAATTTCTAACCTTAATGGTTGTACATATAACCCATATCAGCCTGAGGATCTATATTTTAGAGATAACATCATTCTGACTTGTTCCCTATCCTCCCATTCTTATATGTTAACCTTTTAAAGGCCACAACCTTCAGAAATTCAAGTTTTCATAAAGACTCCAGAGCAAGACAATAAATCCATCTGATTGTTCTCAAATTAAAGAAGTGTGCCCAAGGGAAATAACAGAAAAGGGCTTTCATTTCACTCCTCATACTTCTCATTAAATTGTTGGTCTTTTATACCTAAATTGAAAGAAAAAGCAACAGAACAAGCCCCCTGACACTTGAAACCTACTTAAATAGACCAAATAAGCCTACAAGAAAAAAAGGAGACTAAATTTTTTGTAGTGAACTCATATTTGGGGTCAAGCTGATCCTTTAAGCAGCCATAGCAAGTATCCCTTCAAGACCCATTGGCACTTGATCACATGCTGAAAAAGTGAAATAGCAACAGAAATGATAACATCATCTTTTCAACATGCCCCACAGGACCCCAACTAAGTACCACCTTGTCAGAGTATAGTATTTTGCATTCCAGAGAAAATCTCCAAGCCAGAAGGACAGTTATCTACAAGTAAGAAAAACCTTTAAAGTCAGAGATGTATCTAAGCTTGTTGAAATGCCAACATTTATTGGTAGCAGATGCTTTTCTTAAAAAAAAAAAAGTTATGTATTTATCTGGTACTCTTTCAAAGTTGACTGCTTGACAGGTATCCTCAAGATGGAAGACAAGAACTTAATTGTAGTGACTATGTTTGTGTGTTTACTTGTGATTCTGTTTTGTTTTTTTTTTTTTAGTTTTCATGTATGAAAACTTAAAACTCTGGATTTGAGTTATCATGTTTGCCTAAGCTATTCAGAAATCCAAGACTTCCTGAAAACTTTGATAATCTCTTCTGTTTCAATTTCCTTAAAAACAAATAAAGATTGGAAAATTAACAGCTACAGAGAATCCTAAAACCAAGAAAAGAACCCTTTGTTGGCAGAATCCCTAGATTTAGCACTCTATTGTCAAGTATTTTTTTTTTCAGTATCATAATCCATTTCAATATAATCTATGAAAGGAGATGTTCAACCAGGAGGTGAATGTCCTGTCTGGGTTGTGGCATCTCAATTATGCAGGATTTTTTTTTTTCAAAGAAGAAAACTCTCCATTTGCATTTACACAAAGCAAAACAAAACAAACAAACAAAAACTTACCATATCTGCTCCTGCAGGTCTGTAGTTTTGTGTATTTATGAGTATGTTTTCAAACATATATGCAAATTTATTGTGATTATAGTATTTTGCTATTCTTTCTAATACATAATACAGTAATTACTTTATGTGGCACCTGGAGGAAAAATGACATTTGAGCTATTAGATCTGATTTGTGTATCATCTATTATTGACTTACTGGCTCATTTAGATAGCAGAATAGTTGATTTGAAATCTAGGAACCATTATGAAATTTATTACTATCAAGAGAATACACCAAGTAATAAGATACAACTTATTCAAATAAAAGGAATAGACTCTTTCCTACATAGCCAAAGGAATCTTTCTGTAACTGCTTTTAAGTCTGAACTGAGCAATGAGTGGCACTAAGGTATTATAATATTATCTTCTAAAAACAGGCAAATGGCAAAAGGGGAGGTGACTCTCATGATTTGACATTCAGAGTAATGTACATTAGAATATATAAATAAAATGAATGAGCTTGTATAAATAAAAAGGATGCTTCTTCAATTTGAATATTTAATTATTCAGATGCATGGGCAGAATAAAGGAAAAATCTGATCCCAGGATGGTAACATTATTATAATTTCAATGCATGGTCAATATAATTTAATTCAAGGATGATGCCCAAAATGAGCTGGTCAATAAAATTCAAGACAATAGAGGACAAAGATTTTAAAGGTCAAGTAAAGGCAGTACTCAGGTTACACATTCCCCTAATTTCAAAGTACAAGTTATTGTTTTTTAATTTATAAACTCTCCAATCAATAAACATCTATTAAGTATTTACCAGGTTCCAGGCACTATGCTAAATGTTGGAAAAAAAAGATTGAAATTATTTCCTTAATAACTGGCAAACTTATTCTTTTGAAAATATTGAAAAGCAAAAGGAAAGTGTGAGCACCAAAAATAGATATTTTAAAAAGTAAACATTTGTAAATAGGGGGGAAAAACCCAAAATTTGCATTTATAAAAATGCTTATTACTTTTCCCCATTTATTTTTTTTTAATTAATAGTCCTTAAGGGAATGAACTGCTTATATTTAGCTTTGAATTGGTTTTGCTACAGTCCCAAGCAACTCAGTTGCTCAATAACTATTGAGTCTAATTATCTTTTCCTGGATTGATGGGGGATTGGTGGAAGGAATTCAAATTCTCTCTGCTAATGTGTAGCATTGTTCTAACTTGTCCATGTATTTTGGGGGTGTCATAGCCCAAATGTAGCTCAGTAGCCCAGCCACTGAAAGTTAACAGAAGAGAAATGGAGCATATGAATAGATATCATGACTGAAAATGGTCAATAGTTGTTTACAGCATCCTAAAGGTAGTTTTCCTGGTGTACAGAAGATCTTCTCCACTCTCCTTTTCTCTCCTCTCCTCTCTTTCCCTTGTTTCTTCCTTGTCTTGTTCTATCTTCTATCAGTTGCAATCAAGTCATGAATTTGAGTGGACCAGTGGCTAATTTTTTTTGAACCAGGAAGAATAAGTTCAAGAGAATCTTCAGAAGCATACAGATGGGTGGAATAAACAGATGATGGGAAACTAAACTAAACAAAACAAAACAAAAAATAAATCTTTCCCCCTCCCCTAAAGCTCTAGAGGGTGTTTTATTGCATTCTAAATTCAAAGAAAGGACAGGGAGAAATAAAGAGTTGAAGCAATTGATTATGATTAAGAAAATGAGGGGGGAAACTGAGTGCTTCAGTGGATTGAGAGCCAGGCCTAGCGATGGTAGGTCCTGGGTTCAAATCTCACCTCAGAGACTTCCTAGCTGTGTGACCCTGGGCAAGTCACTTAACCCCATTTGCTAGCCCTTACCACTCTTGTCTTAGAACCAATATACAATTTTGATTTGAAGACAGAAGGTAATGGTTAGGGAAAAAAAAAAGAAAACTAGCATTTCTAAAGTAATATGTCTCATAGAGAAATTAAAAATTTCCTAATAGTTATGAGCCCAACTTGAAAAGAGTAATAGAAGAGCCGAACTAAATTTCTAATCCCATGATTAAAAAAAAAAAGAAGAAAACCAAGACAATTTGTGAAGTCTATCCCTGAAACACTTATAATTAGTCAAGGACCACTCATTCCCTTTTCAATCAAGGGATCCATCTCAAACTTCATTTCTCATCATTAAGAGTCATGCTAGAGAGGTAAATAGTTCTAGTATAAAATAGCATTGTCCTTTGGGAAAGCTATTTTATTGAGGATTATATTCTACTGTGATAGAAAGATTCAGGAAAATATGGATAATCATTTCTTATATTTTTTCCTTTATATGTCAATTTCCATTTCTGCTTGTAAGACCATATGCTGTAGCTGCTGTTTTTGTAATGTATAATATTTATTAATGTATCTATAATGTTATAAGTGTTGTGTACATCATGCCTATCACATTGGCCTCTCTCTTCATTAGCAAAACAATATCAGTCAGTTTTTACATGTCACAAAGTCAACATTTCCGCACGACTTCTAGCATTGCTAGAAATACTCCATTCACCAAGAAATACACCAAAAGAAGGTCACCAATTGACTCTCCATGTTATTTGAAAAGAATAGAGTTTATATATTAATATATAATATTATATTAATATATTATGTAAATATATTAATATATTAAATAGTACCCTAGGAAAATTTTTTTTCTTAGGTCACATAACATACATTTATTGATTTGGAAGGTTAATGTTATATTTGATATTTCTTAAAAATAAATCGCTAAATAAAATATTTGAAAGACAGTATGTTTTATAAGGATAGAGGATCAGTGAAGTCAGGAAGACTTTGCTCCAAATTCTGCCTCACTCTGAAAACACTGGCTGTGTAGCTCTGTTAAAATTGCTTAACCTCTCAGGACTCTAAAGCCTAGAGCCCTGAAGTCGAGAGTCTAAAGCTGTCCAAATGCAATAAGTCTTTAAGCTGCAAAACAGGTGCTGGAAAGAGGAGTTAATTCATTTGGAAAATTCTTTATACAAAAAAAAAGAAAAAATTCAATAATAAAAAATAAATTAAATATAAATATTTATTAATATAAATATATTAAATATAATATAATATTAAATGTAATATAGTTATATTAATACAAATATAGACAAAAAGTTAAATATAAATATAAATAAAAATAAAATTATTTATAAATATTAGAGATGTAGGGAACAGGAAGGAAAACATATCTAGATGAAAATCTTTAAATTCCACTGGAAAACCGTTCATCTAGATGATCTTATTTTCTGTATTCTTTTGTACATAACCATTGTGGGGCAGGGGGAAGTCATGGAAATTATAGCTAGATCTTGTGAGGTGGGGGATTGGTGGGAGACTTTTTTTCTTTTCAGTATTCTTATATAAAATAGTTTATTTTTGTTATTTTAAAATTTAGACCATGAAAGAAAATATAATAGCTAGCATTTATAGATTTTAAATTTCAAAGAACTTTTCATATGTTTTCTCATTTGAGCCTCTCAGACAGCTTTGTGAGGTTATGCTATTATTATCATCCTTATTTTGCATGTGAGGAAACTAAGCCTCAAAAAGATGAAGTGTTTTGTCTAGGGTCACACAACTAATAGGTTTCCTTTGCAGCCTAGAAATTCAGGTTTTCCTGACTTCAAGTTCATTTCTCTAACCCTGTCATCTAACTGTCACCCAAGTACTTCCCAAGTACAAGGCACAGTGTAAGGTACTGGTAAATTTAGAGACAAAACCAAAAGGGCTCTGTTTTCTCAACAAACATATGTTCTCCTTGCAGATGTAGCATTTACATAAATGAATAAAGCACATGTGGTTAGAGGAATCGAATCAGGCTTCACATTAAGTGGAATCTGAGTTAAGCCTTGAAAGAACTCTGGATTTTCGGTCAGAGCAGGGTATGTATTCAAGTCTGTGCAAAAGTCTGAAGGCAAAAGTTAGTTAGAATTTCAAATATAAGGAAAAGCCAGTAGGCTCCTTTTGCTGTTGATTAAGAGAAAGGAAGGGAAAGAACATCAAAAAACTGGGAGCCAGGTTTTGAAGGACTTTCAAAAAGATACTTTTAAAAGAGAAAGTTTCTTTGTTGTTTTTTTTGAAAGTTTTTAATCTAATGTATGTAGAACTGATCAGAAAATAAAGAGTTTTGAATATTTTATTTAAAAGTCATCTGACAGAATATGTAGACTTAATTGACTTATTAGGAATTGATTATGTATCTTCCTTACCTAAAGAAATAGAAGATTCTATTTCTGCCCTCAGGGAGCTTAACATCTAGATGCAGAGACCTGATTTAGATGTCTCAAACAATTAAGGATAATTATGAGGTAATATAGAAGGGGAATCCCATTTTAATTAATTTTATTTGACATTCAAATTGTTTCTTATATTTTAATTTTATTGAAATTGAAACCTATAGCTTGAGGGTTAGAAAGCTTGTGATTTGCTTGTTGGAATGCTTAATTGTTTTGTTTATTTCTAGTAAAAGCCCTTTTAGAATCCATTTAATTTCCATCTCTCATTCATTAATCACTCAATTGTTCATATTAAAACTGTCAATCTTGAATAAGGTCTTCCCCTCCCATTTGTATCTATTTCAATAACAATAAAAAGAAACCTAAACTTTAGCAAAAATCTATTGAGTTTTCCAGTTAGTGTATGTTGCATTCCTATAACATCTAGTAAACTTAGAGGACAGAGTAGTAAAGTTTGTTTCAGAAGAACTGAGATCAAAGCCTCTCTCAGAAGCTTGTTATCTGTGTAACCCAAGAATTTTAACCTCTTCTTGCCTCAGGTTTCTCCTTTATAAAGATAATAATATAATATCATGTATATAATATGGCAAGGATAGGATCAAAAAAGATAACACATATAAGGGATTTTGTAAATTTTAAATCTATTCAAGGGTTTTTAATCTTGGATACATGATTTTAATTTAAAATATTTTTATATATGTATTCCTATTTGATTGGCTTCTTTTTTATCTTATGCATTTAATATTATACATTTGTAATAGTCTCATAAAAGGTGCACAGTCTTCACCAGATGGTCAAAAGGGTCAATGACACAAGCAAGTTTAAGAATCCTTGCAAAATGCTAGTTATTATCATTGTTGTTATTATTATTATCATCAGTACGTAGAGGAAGTCTCCAGGTGTAAAGACTTTTTGTGCCAATGGACCCAGGCTTCCAATGCCGAGAAAGTGGGACTGTCTCTGTGCATCGACTTTTCCACTTAAATCTTCATGCACAGGTGTCTTTGTGCACAAAAACACACAAAGACAATCATCATCCTTGGTTTGAGAGACAACCAACAAGTATATAGATCCTTAGGCTGTTAGCCTTATCAGACTAGGAGTAGCCAGTACTGCATTGTACCAACATTTATATTATTTACATGTATAACCCACAATATTAACACATAATTATCTGTGAGTATAGATAAATAGATCAATAGTTACAATTTCATAGAATTTCTTAGAACCAGAATAGAACCTGTCACTATAATGCAATAGCCAAAGGCTAGGGCAATGATGGCAAACCCTTTAGAATCTTTTAGATTGTCTGCCATGCCCTTCCTCTATGCCCCCCTCCCCAAATCACAACCTTATCCCAGACAGGGGAGGGGAATGGTTCAAGTGTTCTTCTCAGGGGAGGGAGAAAGGTCTTCTATTGGGCTCCTGGGCAGAGGGCCTGGAAGACACAATGGAGAGAAGGAACCAACTCCACAGAGTCCCTCTGCCTTTCTTGTAACTAACTCCGGTAGGTGTCATGTGTGCACACAAAGGTCTCTGAATGCCATCTTGGGCATGTGTGCCATAGGTTCACCATCACAGGGCTAGGGTAGAGGGAGTAGCTTAGATACAAAAGGAAAAACCAAGAAAACAGAAAGAGCATTTAAGTCTTGATCATGTCTACTAATCCTTTCTAAAGGAATAAAGAAGTGTTTGAGTGCTTATGACTGGGACAAGGTCAGCAAAAGGGTTTCTTGAAAACAGGATGTTAGAGACAATTTGGACTTTCATAAAACCAGGTTGTCACTATTCATTTAGAATATGTTTTTGCTACATATATGTATGTATGTGTATATATAAAATATACATGCACATGTTTAGATGTATGTATATGACCACATATGTATTTTAGATTAAATCAGAGATATTAATGTATTATTACCATTAAATATATAGAGGTGGTATATGCATATATACATAAAGAAATTATTGTGTGTGATAATAAAAATTTATTTCTTACAATTTATAGAGATATAGATACATGCTGAGAAAGGTAATCAAAGATGTAAGGTGCTTTGAAAAGACTTTGGGTGAGATGTGCTTAACAGGACTTGGAAAAAAAGGAGGGAAGACACAATAATGGAACATTATGAGGAAATGTTTGATTTGTATCAAAAGTTTTAAATCTACAGTTAAGAATTCAGATCTAAATGATTGAAGTATTAGAAAGAGAATATCTAGATTCCTTAGCAGAGTATTGCTAATATAGAATGTTATTTATAAAAAATAATCCACCTAACCATGTATAGAACTAATTTAAATAGGAAGGTATTGAGATAGTCACCAGTGTAGAGATTATTATAACAATACAAGCTTGAGGTGATAGAAAAAGAACTAAGATCATGACTGCAACAATAAAAAATAAGATGGTAATTTTCAGGAAAAAAAATAGCAATATTTGAAGGTTGATAATCAAGGAAATTAATAAGAAAAAATTCTAGATTATTAGCTTCAGAAACAAAAAACATGTCATAAGTGGTAATGGGAAAACTGAAAAAAAATGTGCATACTTCAGAGAGACAATGAGATCATCTTTAAGCATTTCAAATTTCAAGGAATAATAGCATATATCAGTGGAGATAGGCTACTACACAATAGAAATAGGCAAAGGATGAAGGATGAAATTTTTTATCTGGTAAAAAAGTGATAGTTGAAACCGTGAGGAATTAGACAGAAAAGAGTATAGGACCAAAATAATGATATGGGGAGGAGGAGGAAAGGGGAAGATTTCTAAAAGAAAAAGGAAGGAAGGAAGGAAGGAAGGAAGGAAGGAAGGAAGGAAGGAAGGAAGGAAGGAAGGAAGGAAGGAAGGAAGGAAACAATAATTTATTTAGTGACTACTATGAGTTAAGCACTCTATTATGCTCTGGTTAAACAAAGAAATCTCAAACAAACCCTAAAACAAGCAACCAAAAATATTTCTTTCCTCAAAGAGCTTGCATTCTAATAGGAAAGATAATATTGAAATATAACTAAAAATACAAAAAAAATGCAGAATAAGAAATATAAAAGTAAAATATTCCGCCCTTGGGGAAAAGGGAGTGAGGAAGATCTTTTGAAAATTTAAGTTTTAAACTCAATTTTTGAGGAAGAAGTGGAAGTCAGGATATAGAGCTGAGGAAAAATAGAAAGCATTGCAACCATGGGAGACAGCTAGTACAAAGCCACACAGAAGGAAAATGGTCTCATGGAACAAAATGAAAGCCAATGTTGCTGGATCATACTATAAGGAAGAAAATAAATCATGAGATTGGAAAGACAGGAAGTGGCTAAGGTGGAAAAAACTTTAAAAGCTAAAAAGAAAGTGATATGTGTCACTTTCCCCATGTTGAATATGGAAGTGTGTACTGCATAATAGCCCCTGTAAATCCTATATCATATTACCTGCTGGCTTTGGTTTCTTTTTCCAATAGGTCAATTCTGTTGTTTTGTTTGTTTTAAGAAATTCTTTTCTTCAAGGGAAGGAGGACTTGCAGTCCCAGATCTCAAACTATAGTATAAAGCAATGGTCATCAAAACAATATGGTACTGGCTAAGAGACAGAAAGGAGGATCAGTAGAATAGACTTAGGGTAAGTGACCTCAGCAAGATAGTCTATGACAAGCCCAAACATCCCAGCTTTGGGGACCAAAATCCACTATTTGATGAAAACTGCTGGGAAAAATTGGAAGACAGTATGGGAGAGATTAGGTTTGGATCAACATTTCACACCCTACAACAAGATAAACTCAGAATGGGTGAATGACTTGAATATAAAGAAGGAAAGTATAAGTAAATTCAGTGAACACAGAATAGTATACATGTCAGATCTTTGGGAAAGGAAAGACTGAAAGACAAAGCAAGAGTTAGAAAAATATCACAAAATGTAAAATCAATAATTTTGACTACATCAAATTAAAACATTTTTATACAAACAAAACCAATGCAACCAAAATTAGAAGGGAAGCAACAAACTGGGAAACAATCTTCATAACAAAAACCTCTAATAAAGGTCTAACTACTCAAATTTGTAAAGAGCTAAATCAATTGTACAAAAAAATCAAGCCATTCTCCAATTGATAAATGGGCAATGGACATGAACAGGCAATGTTCAGTTAAAGAAATCAAAACTATTAATAAGCACATGAAAAAAGTGTTCTAAATCTCTTATAATCAGAGAGATGCAAATCAAAACAACTCTGAGGTATCACCTCACACCTAGCAGATTGGCTAACATGACAGCTATGGAAAGTCATGAATGCTGGAGGGGATGTGGCAAAGTAGGGACATTAATTCATTGCTGGTGGAGTTGTGATCTGATCCAGCCATTCTGGAGGGCAATTTGGAACTATGCACAAAGGGCGATAAAAGAATGTCTACCCTTTGATCCAGCCATAGCACTGCTGGGTTTGTACCCCAAAGAGATAATAAGGAAAAAGACATGTACAAGAATATTCATAGTTGTGCTCTTTGTGGTGGCCAACAATTGGAAAATGAGGGGATGTCCTTCAATTGGGGAATGGCTGAACAAACTGTGGTATATGTTGGTGATGGAATACTATTGTGCTAAAAGGAATAATAAGGTGGAGGAATTCCATGGAGACTGGAACAACTTCCAGGAAGTGATACAGAGTGAGAGGAGCAGAACCAGGAAAACATTGTACAGAGACTGATACACTGTGGTACAATCGAATGTAACGGACTTCTCCATTAGTGGCAATGCAATGACCCTGAACAACTCAGGGAAATCTATGAGAAAAATCACTATCCACATCCAGAGGAAACACTGCTGGAGTAAAAACACCAAAGAAAAACAACTACTTGAATACATGGGTTTAAGGGATATGGTTGGGGATGTAGATTTTAAATGAACATCCTAGTGTAAACAACAACATGGAAATGGGTTTTGATCAAGGACACAAGTAATACCCAATGAAATACTATTGTGCTCAAAGGAATAATGAACCAGAGGAATTCCTTGGGAAGTGGAACGACCTCCAGAAATTGATGCAGTGTGAGAGGAGCAGAAACAGAACATTGTACACAGAGACTGATACACTGTTGTACAATCAAATGTAATGGGCTTCTCCATTAGTAGCAATGCAGTGATCCCGAACAACCCAGAGGGATCTACAAGAGGGAATACTATCCACATTCAGGGGAATGCTGTGGGAAGGGAAACACTGATGAAAAACAACTGCCTGATGACATGGGTAGAGGCGGATATGGCTGGGGATGTAGACTCTAAATGATCATCCTAGTGCAAACAACAACAACATGGAAATAGGTTCTGATCAAGGAAGCATGTAATACCCAGTGAAATTACCAGTTGGCTGTGGGAGGGGCTAAGGGGTATGACCCTTCTCTCCCCTGTTTATTCTCACTTATCTGATCATTTCTTCTCAGCTTCCTTTGACATAAGTGTAGCACATTTTCATTGCAATGTGACATTTTACAAAATTCCCTTTGTCATCCTTGTGAATAAGTTGTGGATTGGATGGCATTCCCATTAGTATAATTCTATTTTGATTAAATAGATGAAACCAGGAAGTAATTATCAGGTCAAATATTATGTATGGGTCTAATGTTAGTACCTTGTTATTTCAGGTTTGATACTGGGTTGTGAATTCTAGCTCTCCCATATATCTGCTTATTCCTAGGCAATTCAATTAACTGCCTTATACCTCATCTTCCTTAACATTAAGATGAAAAAAACTTAAGTAGATGGCCTTTAAGAGACCTTCCAAGTTTATAATATCATAGTCTCTTAACACCCTAGCATTAATCCTATTGTCTATCTAATTTCTCCATTATAGATTCTGTCTTTTGGGATCTTAAAAGTAGAATGGTCCTCAAGAATGCTTCTTGCGAATTTATTTTTGTCATTGATAATTATTTTTAGCTTATTTTAGTAATTTCTAGTTTTGTCAAATTCTTTATACTACCATTTGGAGTTTTCTTGGCAAAGATATTGGAATGATTTGCTATTTCCTTCACCATATCATTTTACAATGAAGAAACAGAGGCAAATAAGGTTAAGTGACTTGCCCAGGGTCACACAGCTACTAAGTACTGGAGGTCATATTTGAACTCAGCCTGTTTGCTGTTTGCAATACAAAAACATGAAGAAGCAGTAACATTTTTAGTTCTTTTTAGCTATGCTATGCTTCAAAAATCATTCAAATTTTAGTAGACAGAAAAGAAAGGAGCCTAATTTAAAAAAGAGAGATAGGGGAAACTGATCAGGAAGAATAGGAGAGTCAGATCCTGAAGACACAGAGGATGACAAAATGTGAATTTTTCAGTTTTCCCTATGGCTAAAACAGACTGGGGGGAAAAAATCCAAGCTTTTTCTAGTTATACTTACATAGGTGATTCCTGAGCCATATTTTCATTTTGTAGATAACTTTCTTGATAAAACACTGTCTGGCAATGCAGATTAACAGTTGCTCAATATTTTATATTCTTAGGAACTTCCCTCAGCCACTAAAATGAAGTGCCTCCCTCAGTGTGACACAGCCTGCATGGGTCAGAATCAGGCCTTGAACCCAGGTCTTCCTGACTCAAGGTTAATTTTCTAGTCAGTAAATTACTTTGTCTCTCTTTCGTCTAAACAACAACAACAACAACACAATAAATACACACACACACAAACAAAAAGCAAAAACAATAAAAAACTTATAAACCAAACCAAATCAAAACAAAGTGAATGTGAAATTCTGACACAATCACTTGCCTCAAATGATGATAGTCTTCACGCTTTCACTGCCGTTTTACACACAATCTATAGGTAGGTTCTGCCCTGTAAGCTACTCTCTTAAGGATCCGAAATAAATCATGAGAATAATTCTGGGAAAATAAACATTGGAGGTGATGGTTGTTTTTGCTTCCATAGGACGAAAAAATGTATATAGCATTCTTTGGAATTTATTAAGGTTTCACATTCATTCTAAAAGATGAATTCTTCTTCCATGAGACAGCAGATGAATACCCTTGAGGTTGTTTAACAACTTTCTGGGTAGTGATATACAGAGCATACTTGGAGAAGCTGACACAAGGGGGAGAGTTCATTTTGTCTAGAGTCACTCCAATGTAGAAAATTGCCTTATAGAAGGGAAAAAAAAAACCCAAAACTCCGTAATTTCAAAAATGTTGTAAATATTCATAACCTCACATTAAAACATAAAATAATTAAACTCTGCCAGCTCTGTAGCCATGTGTGCTGTTATCTCTCTTCTTCTAGCACAGTTTATATTTCATAATAAATTTCTGATACACTGCAGGGTTACCAACACTGTCTTTAATGTAACATTTTTCTTTGAAGGACTGAAACCAAGTGGTCCCTCCAGGGCATCGTAAATCTTGGTTTTCATTTGGAATATAGAAACCATAAAGAGTATAAAACAATATTTAAGCCTCAGAGAAGACCAATTTCCAATACAAAATGGGATTGTTATGACAGTAAAGGAATGAGTGGATGAGAATAGGAACTCTCCAATTTACAAAAGGCTGCCAGAAATGGAATAAAGGAGGCACACGAGCCCCAGGGATTGTATATGATAGAGCAGTGACCAGAAACTGAAATGCTCCACAAGGATTCATTCATCTTTTCCACCATATGTACCACAGACTATCCGATATCAAGATGAAAATGATATTCCTAATGTCAAATCCCATACAGATTTTTAGTATACTCTCGTTTTGTTCCTTTGTGACAATCAAGCTAGAAAAGTTAGCGTTTTAAGAACTCTGTCATGGGGGGGTGGAGAGGGTCAAGGGAGAAGGAGAAGAGGGAGAAGGGAACGGGAACAGCAACATTCGCGAAATCTTTAAGGCGAAAGAAAGAATTGCTCGCAAGTAGGGCATAATTCATTGTAATTCCCTAATTGTATATGGCATCTCAATACTGACAAAGCCATTAAAGCGTTAGCAGGAATCTCCAGAGATAGTGGTTTTATGTAAGCCTTTGGAATAATTCTGTTTTTTTCAGAAACTCTTGGTGAGTCACGTCAAAGAGGGGGAAATAAACCTCGAGATGGCTAAGATCCCCTTCTCTTTGCAGGGTTCTTTCTTCCCGTGCCCTGTGGGTTTCACCAAAATAACTAAAGGAGACCAGCTCCGAATAATCAAAGAAGCCGTCCCCAAACACTCCCGTTTTAATATATGTATATAAGGTAAGAAATATGCTTATGTTTGTTTAAAGTAAAAGGACATGCCATCGGGGAGTGATGGGAATACTTCCCTTAATGTGCTTGAAAAAGGAAAGTTGAATGCACTCCGTTTCCTGTGAACTCCTATTACAAAAGCCTCACAAGGCTGGCCTACTTTTCTATGTCATGTATTATTTTTAATAAACATAACTATAAAGGCTACTTAGTTGTCTGAGTAACAACGAGAATAACCTCTGTGCTTGAAATTCAAGTTCATAGACAAACAACTGGAGAGCCCAAGTCTACTGAAAATGATGCAGACCCACCTATGGGAAGATCTGGAACCAAGTGGCTGATTGAGGTCATTCTGGCTAGGACAGGATTTCAGGGTGGCGGATGTTCTCCCCCTTTGTCCCTCCCGGATCGTTGGCTAGTATCTCAAATCTCACAATTAGAGCTTCATTCGTTGAGTTCAATATCATGTCCTCTGGTTAAAACATGAATTCCCCCGTGGCGAGGAATGCTTTAAGCTGTTACCAGTTATTAACGCTTCAGCTTGAATTATTTTCTGTTCCTTTCCTGAGGGCAAGTGTTGATAAGTGTAAGTGGAGCCCCTGAAGGAAGGGAAGAATGAGTATCACTGTGGGGAAAAGAGGGCAAAGAAAGGAGAGGTTGCAGGCTCTAAAGGAAAACTTTCTCTTCTTCAATTTGTTTACAGTCAGTTTTTCCTCAGGCCACTAAGTTGACTAGAATCCTCTCAGTCATTCACTTTTTTTTTTCTGCCACTTTTAAAAATTATAATTCTTTTTACACTGTGGCAAAAATGTCTTTAGATATAGAAGGCATACCATCGTGTTTTTATAAACTAAACTTTTAAAGAAGGTGAAGCTCTGTCTTATGAATCTTGGGGAGCCCGTGGGGGTATAACATGAAGGATGCTGTCCTTTTGGGCCCAAAATCTGAATTTCAATTCTAGCTATGCCCTTTAGTCCCTGTGTGACCTTGGGCAAGTCAGTTAAACTCTGAGACTCAGCTTCCTAATCTGTAAAATGAAAGGGTTAATCAAGTTAGCCTCTAAGGTCCCTTCAGAGTCATGAGTCTATAATCTCTGTTGATAAAAATAATGTACTTTTACATAACTATGGATCAACAAACTATTGTAACACCCAAATTATTGAGCAAATATTGTCACTGATTTTTGGTTACTATGCAATTATGGGAAAGATTTTTAATAGATTGAGCATCAGGCTCCTCACCTGTACGTAGGGTATAATATTAGATGCTGTAACTTCCTCTTAGGGTTATTATGATATTCCAAAGAGAACATATATATATATATATATATATATATATATATATATATATATATAATCATTTTGAAAGCCGAAGCATTACATAAAAAGCTTTACCCTGATACTTCTTCATGAGAAAGAAGACAATTTTGTAATATAAAAGTGTTTATATTCAGAGCCCAAGCTCTTATAGGTTATGTCTTGTGAGAAGAGTTTTGAGTTCAGGGCCAGTAATGAAATGTTTGTATGGAAAGAAATATATTTCTAAATCCAAGTGATCTCATGACAAGGTAGGGAGGATGTTTCACCATAGCAATCTAGGAAGAACTGTTTTCTTTTTTTTTTTCATGTTTCTCTTTTCTTTTCTTTTTTTTTGTTTTTTTTTAAATATATTTTATTTGATCATTTCCAAGCATTATTCGTTAAAGACATAGATCATTTTCTTTTCCTCCCCCCCACCCCCCATAGCCGACGCGTAAGTCCACTGGGCATTAGATGTTTTCTTGATTTGAACCCATTGCTTTGTTGATAGTATTTGCATTAGAGTGTTCATTTAAAGTCTATCCTCTGTCATGTCCCCTCAACCTCTGTATTCAGGCAGTTGCTTTTTCTCGGTGTTTCCACTCCCATAGTTTATCCTTTGCTTATGAATGGTGTTTTTTTTCTCCTGGATCCCTGAAAGTTGTTCAGGGACATTACACCGCCCCTAATGGAGAAGTCCATTACGTTCAATTATACCACAGTGTATTAGTCTCTGTGTACAATGTTCTCCTGGTTCTGCTCCTCTCGCTCTGCATCACTTCCTGGAGGTTGTTCCAGTCTCCATGGAACTTCTCCACTTTATTATTCCTTTGAGCACAATAGTATTCCATCACCAACATATACCACAGTTTGTTCAGCCATTCCCCAATTGATGGGCATCCCCTCGTTTTCCAGTTTTGGGCCACCACAAAGAGCGCAGCTATGAATATTTTTGTACAAGTCTTTGTGTCCATTATCTCTTTGGGGTACAGACCCAGCAGTGCTATGGCTGGGTCAAAGGGTAGATATTCTTTTGTCGCCCTTTGGGCATAGTTCCAAATTGCCCTCCAGAATGGTTGGATCAGTTCACAGCTCCACCAGCAATGAATTAATGTCCCTACTTTGCCACATCCCCTCCAGCATTCATTACTTTCCTTTGCTGTTATGTTAGCCAATCTGCTAGGTGTGAGGTGATACCTCAGAGTTGTTTTGATTTGCATCTCTCTGATTATAAGAGATGTAGAACACTTGGAAGAACTGTTTTCTAAGTCTTTTGGCACACAAATGTTTTTTGAAAATTTTTATTTAATTAATTAATTTAGAATATTTTTCCATGGCTACATGATTTGTGTTCTTTCCCAGCCCTCCCCCAACCCCCTCTGGATTTTACTTGTCATTGATCAAGACCTATTTCCATATTATTGATAATTGCACTAGGGTGATCATTTAGTCTACATCCCCAATCATATCACCATCAACCCATGTGATCAAGCAGTTGTTTTTCTTCTGTGTTTCTGCTCCCACAGTTCTTTCTCTGGATGTGGATAGCGTTCTTTCTCATAAGTTCCTCTAGATTGTCCTGGATCATTGCATTGCTACTAGTAGAGAAGTCCATTACATTCGATTGTACCACAATGGCACACTATTTTTTATTGGTTACTGTATTAAACATTTTTAATGACTCATAAGCCAGATAATTTCCTTGGGGCTCTGAGGAGTTTTTCTCCACTATGTTAGTGATAGGCTCATACAAACTTTCTCCAGTCTACACTTTAGATAACATGTAATTCTGGCTTTCTTTTTTCAAATAAGTTCTCAACTGTGTCATACCTTTTATTTAATCCATGCAGCTCATAGCAAACTGGAAGTGAAACATGTGTTCCCCACTCTGCTTGTCTCTCAGGCTACTGAGAGTAAGAAAGGGCAAAAGAGGGACCACTGAGGTTTCCATCACTCACAATATAGATGTTTCTAGAGGTCAGTATTGGGGATTGTTTTAGCCATTTAGTTCTCAGAATATTAATGACTGATACTCATATAAGTATTAATGTTTCAAATCATAGCCTCCTCGTAAGCAGTGATTCATCTCTAATATATATTGTGAAACCCCAAAAATACACTTTTCTGTTTGCAATGACCCATGTAGTCCTTATAAAACCATCACATAGTTCCCAAATAGACACTTTTGTTTATAAATTTTGGATTATAACCCGCAAAAATTCTGAAGGAGCCATATGTAAGACAGTCAGGCAAAAAGCATTTATTCAAAACAAAAGAAAACAAACAAACAAAAAAAAAACCCCAAGCATTTGTAAAGTGCTTTCTATGTTTCTAAAGGCAAAGACAATCTCTGTTTATATGGAGTTCACGTTTTAATTGAAGAAATAACATGAGAAAAAACTGAGTATGCACAAAATATAGAAAGAGTAGATGGAAGATAATCCCAAGGGGGAAGGCTGATATGGAGTTGAAGGGAAAGGTAGGGAACTACAATAGGTTTCCTGCCTGATGTGGGATTTAAAGTCCTGAAGTAATCCAGGAAATTCTGTTTCTCCCAATAACCTAGTACTATTTTTAAATCAGTGTTCTGCCTTCAAACACTTCTTCTAAATACATTTAACTGAGGGGCAATTTTCTCTAGGATCATTAAGGTATTTGGTATCTTTCCTCAAGCATTTTAACTGAGGGACTGGGTTTTTTCTTGAATTCATTTTAGCTGTTTTCTTTACACAAATATCTTCTTCTGCCTTGTGAAGCAATCAAAATGTCCACATAAATTGGAGAATAATATCTTGCATACACTCAGTCCATTCTGGTCACTTTTGGTCACTTTTGCATGCTTGTTCTCTTTAGTACTGCTGCTACTTTCCTCAAATTCATTTAGGACTGTGATGTCAAAGTCCAACTGTCCTCAATTGTCTAACTAATTTAATAAATATTTAACAAAATAGTTAAACAGATCTTTTCCATTTTTCCCCATTGAATGACTTTCCCTTTTATCCTTATATATCCTTGAAATGTCATTATTTAGTTAATTCCTTGCCAAGCATTATTTAAAGTGGTTTTAGCCTCCACTGGTTCTTCATGTTTTATAAGATAATTCTACATATGATCATCTGTTACTCAAATCACTTTGTAAAATGCTACAAATACATTGTACAAAGGCATAGTCATTGGCTACTTTATATTTCTAATTGACAAGTAAATGTTCTTTTGCTATATGGAAATAGATCGTATCAGAACTAGAATATTTTGAAGTGATATTTCTATTGACAATATCAAGATCATTTCAGCCAAATTAAATATTGGAAAGAGTTTGTTGTTATTGTTGCTGTTAATATATAGGTTAACTTTTATGTCTTAGAGAGATGTTTGAAATTTAAATATTTCCTAAAATTTAATTATGTAGAGGATTGCTTGAAATAACTGTGTCATTTTCTAGAGCTTAGGAATCTTTTGTTTTCTAACAATCCCTCTTGTAATAGTATTGTTGGGAAAGGACTTTCCTGTACTTAAAGGTGTTTTTTTTCTTTTTCTTTTTCTTTTCCTCTTTTTTTGGCATATAATCAAAAATGAATTCTACAAGTATTTGAATTGTCCTGAGTCAGAAATTTAAACTTGAAGATCAAGGTTTCCAAAAACCAACAAGGGTGAAGAGGAGGGGATAGGGGAAGCAAGGGAAAAGGCAACAGATTTTCAAAAGCTATTTCTTACTCAAATGATTCAATTTCAGTTGGAATGTTACCCATATGATCTGCAGGGTGTCGGTAAGAAACAGAACAGCAGCTGAATAGGAATTGGCATCTGTGACTTGGTGGAAAAGTTGGCAAGGAATACAACAAAAAAAAAGGAGTTTAAAAAAGCTTTAAATGGCTATAAAATTGCAATCTCCTATATAACATAGAGGTGGTTTAATTTCTTAATTTTACTTTTTTCTACTCTTAAGTAAGGCTTGTTTGGGGAAAAGGTTATAAATGAGAAGATACAATATGCACTTGAAAGATGCTGAGTGGAGTGGACAAAGGCAGAAAAACATTTGCTTTATGTTGAACTCAAGCTTGATATTCATGTCTGTCTCCTTGTGTAGTTAAGGAAAAAAGTGGAAGTAAATCAGTTTCTGTTAGAGAGTAAACTGTGGGGGCATTCAATCCCATCTTTTCAGTGCCACAGCAAAACCTATAAATAGTAGAAGGGAGCAGGGAAAACATTCTATAGGTAAAAGAGAAGCCATTCCCAAAGAGAATCCAGCCTCAAAGAGAAATTGTATACAGTTAATCTAGAATTTGCCAATATGCTGATGCTTATGAATGACAACAATTGATGAATGAGCTCTATGAACTGGAGAGGAAAGAGATTAAATCAATATAGTAAGGCAAGACACATGTTCGCCAGCATAACTTTGAACCTGTAATTGAAAAAGTAGACAACCCTGAAAATCATTATTGTAAATCAAGAATCATGCCGAGTAGGTATATGCCCAAGGCCAGATGTTTGTGCATTTGGTGACAAGGAATCAAACACAGAGATGCTAAAAGAAATGACAAAGCAGATCTGGCACAAAATTAAAGTGGAATCCTCCTTTGTTTTCTGAAATTTTAATAAAAGGCTTGGAAATATTCCATATATAGGAATAGCCAAGAGCAGAGAACTGCCTTAGCTGTAGTTCTTCATATTTTCATAATGCAGAAAGCATGGAATATTAAAATTAGCATGGATCTCAGTGAATCTGAGGAGATGAAGACAATGAAAAATCAATATAATTTCTCTAGTCTCTGTAGTATATTATTATTGAAACCTGACCTCTCCAAGTTGTTGTTGTTGTTGACCCAATTCTTTGTGTCCCTATAGAACAATGGTCCATAAGGTTTTCTTGGCAAACATACTGGAAGGGTTTGCCATTTCTTTTTCCACTTTTATGTAGGCAAAGGTCAGGTGATTTGCCCAGCGTCATACAGCAAGTATGAGTCTGAGGTCAGATTTGAAATATTAGCTTTCTGATTTCAGATTCAGCACTTTATCCTTTGTGAAAGCTAGATACCCCAGTTATACCACTCCTCATACACTTCAGCATTTGGGGAACAAAACACAAGTCATATCAGGTAATATAAAAGCAGACTGAGGAATCACTTTTGAATAGCCTCTAAGGGAGGGGGCATATCAAAGAAGAAGGAATACATTTATAAAAAAAACCATAAAATGCCATATAAAAACATTGTATTCTTCCAGTTTTTTTTTTATTATTTCTTCACCAAAGTCTTAGTCCAATTCTTGTTTGTGAGGTGGGGACTTTTTACTTTTTTGTTGGCTTGCCTTCCAGTAATTCATTTATTCAAGAAGCATTCATTCACTGCTTACTATTTTCAAGGATGCCTGACACTGGGGAAGTAGAGACCAAAATGAAACAATCTCCCTTCTCAAAAAGTTATACATTCTACTGGCAGAAACACCACAATCCATAAATGCAAAATATACCGAGTGTTTAGGATGTCCCCAAAGTCATAGTGAAGATTTAAGCTTATTAACTCTTAAATGAATGAATTCAATGTTTTAAACTTATTGGAGCTTGAATTTGCTGTAAGGCTTTGGGGATGAAAAATTCTATAATAAATAAAGACCTATAGTAGGGTAGACATGACTACATTTCTTAAGGAACTAGGAGAGATGGAATGATGAAATTGTATAGTATGTTATTATAGAACATACTATTATATTATGTTATTATTATTATTGTATAGTATGTTATTATAGAACATACTATTATAGTATGTTATTATTATTACATATATTATAGATGGATGGGTTACCATAACAGGGAATGGATGAGGTGAAGGGATATCAGGGTTGGTGTGGTAGTTAGTATAGAGAGAACCACTGGGGCTGAGACGGTCTGTGTGATTCTCCCTTTCCCTCGAGCTTCAAACACACAAGAGAGGCACCCCTGAACTGATGTTGTGGCAAGGATGAACAGGGCTGTGTCTCAATAAGTAGGCTTCTGGGGAAATTATGGAATTCACTTGTCCTCCGGACTTGGCTGGTGCCCAAGCCCCTAGAAGCCCTACTTGTCAGGCAGGTTGACTGTCCCTTTTAAATTTGTTGTTTAGTCAAGGCTAAGTGGTCAGCCTGCCCCAACACCATCTCCTTCTTCTAAGCTGCTGTGATTTAGATCTGACTGTGAGTTTCTTCAGAGCAAGGTTTGTTTAATAGTTCAAGCAACAGAATGGGGGATGGAGGGCATAGGTCAGTGGGAATAGGAAACCCTACTTTCTTCTTCAGCTGTGCCAAATGTCTCAGGCTTCAGCATCTCTTTTCTTCCTTCCTCTCTAATCACTTCATTATCCTATTCTAAACAGGTCAACAGTATCCTTGTTGGGAAGGTAATGGGATGGGATGAGTCTTTAGGGTGACTGTGTGAGGTTCAAGGGATCAGCACCCTTCAGCTTCAGTTTATGTTCTTTTGCTTTCTTTAGTCAAGGATTCAAAAATGTCAGGGATCTTCTGTCTTCAAAGCAAGGGTAATGGAGGCTTTGTCAAGCTCTGGTCCTAGCTCCTGTCTCTCAGGAGTTCACAGGGCAAAGACCTGTTTCCAAGCTCTCAATCCCACAAGCCCTTCCTGCTCCTCCAAAAGCCACTCCCCCTCCTGCCAACGTTCTAAAAAATGGTCCATCAGTCTCAGTTTTCCTTTCTAAAACAGAAAATGATTTTTTTCAGTTATAGTAATCCATAAAGATCATGTTTTAAAGTAAAGAAGGGTTGAAATCAATGTTGCTAGGACAATGCTACCGTTTGGAAATCACAAATTCTTTAGGTATTGAAATAACTATATTCCATGACTATTATGAATGTCACTATTATTTTATTTTCATTCTAATTGAACTGAAGAAACATTAAGCATAAGAAACCTAATTGGGAGCAGCTAGATGGCTCAATGGATTGATATTCTGACCTAGAGACAGGAGACACTGGTTTCAAATCTCATCTCAGATACTTCCTACCTGTGTGACCCTGGTCAAGTTACTTAACCCCCCCTGCCTAATCCTTTACTGCACTTCTCCTTTGGAACCAATACACAATATTGATTATAAAATGGAATGTAAGAAATATTATTTAAAAAAAAAGAAACCTAATTCACTGTTCAGTTGGGGTAGGAATGAATGAGGATTGAGGAAAAACATGTAGCTTTTTTTGACCCATAGCTTTGAAGAACTCTAGAGGTCTATTGTCTTAAGTAATTAAGTCCAATGTTTTAAAAGTCTCTTAGGAGGCGGGGTCAAGATGGTGGCTTAGAGGCAGTGAAAGTTCAGACCTCTGAAAACCCCTCCTTACTCATTAAAAACAAAATGCTCCTAGGGGACTGAAAACCAAACCTAACAACAAGACAGAGCCAATGAACCCTCCTGCAGGGCTCAACTAAAAAGGCACATACCCCAAAAAACTTAATTTGAAAACACTTGGGTTTAAGGGGAAGGAAAAAGAAAGGTGCCAGGCCCCTCCCCCATCTAGAGCACCAAGCCTCCAGAAAAAGCAGTGGTCATCAAAATTTTGGTACTGCCTAAGAGACAGAAAGGAGGATGGGTGGAATAGACTTGGGATAAGTGACCTCAGCAAGACAGTCAAAGGTCCCAGCTTTTGTGACCAAAACCCACTATTTGATAAAAACTGCTGGGAAAATTAGAAGACAGTATGGGAGAGATTGGGTTTGGATTAACATCTCACACCCTACACCAAGATAAACTCAGAATGGGTGAATGACATGAATATAAAGAAGGAAACTATAAGTAAATTAGGTGAACACAGAATAGTATACTTGTCAGATCTTTGGGAAAGGAAAGACTTTAAAACCAAGAAAGAGCTAAAAAAAATCACAAAATGTAAAATCAATAATTTTGATTACATCAAATTGAAAAGGTTTTGTAGAAACAAAACTATGCAACCAAAATTAGAAGGGAAACAACAAATTGGGAAACAATCTTCATAACAAAAGCCTCTGACAAAGGTTTAATTACTCATATTTATAAAGAGCTAAATCAATTGTACAAAAAATCAAGCCATTCTCCAATTGATAAATGGGCAATGGACATGAATAGGCAGTTTTCAGTTAAAGAAATCAAAACTATCAATAAGCACATGAAAAAAGTGTTCTAAATCTCTTATAATCAGAGAGATGCAAATCAAAACAACTCTGAGGTATCACCTCACACCTAGCAGATTGGCTAACATGACAGCAATAGAAAGTAATGAATGCTGGAGGGGTTGAGGCAAAGTTGGGACATTAATTCATTGCTGGTGGATCCAACCATGCTGAAGGGCAATTTGGAACTATGCCCAAAGGGGGCTAAAAAGACTGTCTGCCCTTTGATCCAGCCATAGCACTGCAGGGTTTGTACCTCAAAGAGATAATAAGAAAAAAGACTTGTACAAAAATATTCATGGCTGCGCTCTTTGTGGTGGCAAAAAATTGGAAAATGAGGGGCTGCCCTTCAATTGGGGAATGGCTGAACAAATTGTGGTATATGTTGGTGATGGAATACTATTGAGCTAAAAGGAATAATAAAGTGGAGGAATTCCATGGGGACTGGAACAACCTCCAAGAATTGATGCAGAATGAAAGGAGCAGATCCAGGAGAACATTGTACAGAGACTAATACACTGTGGTACAATTGAATTTAATGGACTTCTCCATTAGAGGCAATGCAATGTCCCTGAACAACCTGGAGGGATCTATGTGAAAGAATGCTAGCCACATTCAGAGGAAAAATTGTGGGAGTAAAAACCCAGAAGAAAAATAATTGCTTGATTACATGGGTTGAGGGATATGATTGAGGATGTAGTCTCTTAATGATCATCCTAATGCAAACACTAACAACATGGAAATAGGTTTTGATAAAGGACACATGTAATACCCAGTGAAATGTCAGTTATGAGAAGGGTGGGAGGAGGAGAGGGAGGGAAATAATATGATTCTTGTAACCAAGGAATAATGTTCTTAATTGACTCAATAAATAAATTTTAAAAAATAAAAAGTCTCTTAATAATAACAAATAGTTATATAATATTTTATGCTTATGTTCTTGTTGGAGTACTACACCAACTTTGTGACAAAGGAGTAAAGGAAAGACTGAAACTAGCATTTATTAAGGGCCTACTATGTGCCAGGGATTGTTTGAAGTATTTTCCAAATATTACTTGATTTGATCCTCATGACACACTTGAGGTGTGTGTGCTATTATTATCTCCATTTAACAGATGAGGGAAATTGAGTCAGGGAGCTATTAAGGAAAACCAAACAACTTAGATACCTATGAAGTTGAAAATATCATTATCCCCATTTTATAGATGGAAAAACTGGACAGAGAGAAGTTGACTTGCTTATGTCACAGAGATGATAAATGTCCAATATGAGATTATAACCCAGCTATTACTCATTCTAAGACCAGCAAATTATCTGTAATAACTCACTTCTCATTTCCTTTTGTAGTTAGTAACAGTTTCCATTGGAACTTAAACCAAGCATCAAGAAACAAATGAATGACCAAAGTTCACTAAAAAGCAATCATATTTGGATTTAAAAAGAAAAAGAAAGCCCCCAGTTATTCCTTAAAAGGGAATATGAAATATAGATGATGACAGTACTGTTTCACCATTTTTTTCCAAAAGTAATATAAAAATAAGTGTGTCCAAAGGGAGCCAAAATACAAATCAGTGAATTTAAGATTTGTTTAATTATGATAAATATGAATTGAATTGTAGGAAATCAGATCAGAATGCATTTGTAAAATTATGAAACACTCTCATTTCTGATCCCAAATTGCTGAAGAAACCCATCTTTTTAATGACAGGATTTTTCCAGTAACATGTCCTGGCTCTAACCCCACAATTGCAGAAGAATCATTATTTCAGTGGACCCAAAGGATAATGGAAGTACATATTTCAAGTGTCAGCATGTGTGTTAAAGGTCCAAAGCATAAGAGGCAGCATCAGAGTTAGGCATGATTAGAACCAGTGACGGTCATGTAGTTAAAGGAAAGGAAAAGAGAACACACTGCTGAGGGCTGCCATTCATAAGATATTAAAATAACCGTAGAAAATTCATCAGTTGGTTAGGTCGGTAAAATATGGAAAATTTATGGAGTGGCATGAAAGAGTCTGCCATGAAAAGGAGGACATGAAGAGTTAACCTTCCACTTTAGTGGATGTGTTAACCATTTTGATCAGCTCTATTGAAGTTTTGGTTGAGAAATAAGTACATCATGAATAATCTATGAGATCTAAAATGATTCAGCAAATAATGCAAAAATAAAGAAAGTTCCTATTTTAGGTAAATTTGCAGTATACATAAAGAATTCTGAAAGAAATATGCATTCCAAAAAATCACCTATGTTTATTTACTGTCCAGTACTTCTCTCTGCTCTTGCCCTATCAGTAGTCTCACATGGCTGTGTGACTACCCTTCCCTCTTCCCCAAACCAAAATAAAAAAATTCCTCTGCCTGAAAGCAAAAGAACTGATGCATGGGGAGATTGCCACTGCTGTTATTGAATAGGAGACTTGGTTTGGGACCTCCTGCATCAGGAGATACCCTCCTTTGACCACCTGTTTATATGCTTGGCCCCCTTGAGTTGTATGTGGCTTATCTTCTCCTCTCTGTGTTCATCTGATCCCCTACATGTCTGCCCCTACCTTCCACCTCCCTTCTTCTTTTTGCTTCTGGCCAGGTTCCCACTTGCCTGACCTTGGCTTATGTATTCCTTCTCTTGCTTTCTCTTCTTTGACCCTACCCCCCCCCATGTCCTTGAACCCTGTGCCTGCTCCCTTTCTCCCTCCTCTGGGTTGGCCTCCTTCTTTCCTTTCTCTCTCCCACACCCCAGAGTAAAATCACATTACATAAACAATCCACTTAAATAAAACAAGAACTGTCTGTAATTTAATCAGTTGGTTAGCATGGCATTTTTCTTCATGGGATCATTAAATATAACTTCTAAAAAGCAAAGCATTTCTTTTCATGCAGGAGAGTTCAAATCATGAAAGATTTGAAATCAGAACTCTAAATATGAATCCTTTTTGAGCCTCTTTCTAAGAGGCTCAGGGCTGTGTAACCATGACCATGACCTTGGTAAAACTCAATTCCATCATTTCTAAAATGGGAAAATTAATATTTACACTATTGATTATTTTGAAGATCTAGTGAGATAATATATATAAAAATGCTTTGGAACTCCCAAGTACTTTCTAATTATGAGCTACTTTTTCTTTATAATTATAACCACAACTATTGCTGCTACAATCTTTACTGCTACAGAATCAGATATTCTGATAACTCTGAGGCAGGTAAATGGATAGTGGATAGAACTGTGGGCCTGAAGTCAAGCAGACACATTCTAATCCTGCCTCAGTCACTTACTGGCCTTGTGACCCTGGACAACTTCCTTACCCTCTATTTGGTTGATTCCTTCACCTGTAAAAGGAGAATAATAGTAACAGATATTTGTCATGTTTGTTGCAAAAATAAAATTGTATTATAAAGTTCTATCCAAAACTTCAAAGTGGTACATACATTTTAGTTATTATTATTTGTGATTTCATTGATGTGAATGCTCCCTCCAAGATGCAGATTTTAACCAAAACATGTCTACCCCCTCTGTTCAGAACTTATACACATGCGCTTATAAATTAACAATATTTACCACATATGCTCATAGACTTCATCATGTTCTTTTGACATTGCTATCCATCTGTTATTCTTTTCTCTTTCAATGTGATTAGCTCATATTTCTCCTCCCTGGTCAAACTCTTTGATATCTTTTGCACCATTTTTGTCATGCAACCACTTGTTTATAATGTGATAGAGATTGAGCATAGCTAAGATGAACCTCTTCATTGACCTTTGAGTGATATCCAACTTCTTTAGAAATTGTAGTTTTTCAATACTTGAAGATCTGCATGTTATCTTTCTTCAGACATCTTCAGCCCTCCTATCTCCATTCAGACTAACAAATCAGCTCTCTTTTCCAACAGAAAATTGGACTTTGCCTTCTAAGATTTGGGGGGCTTTCATAGTACAGCTCTGCCTTTGTCTTGCTCTATTCCTGGCCACTACAACACTTCCAAGATATCTTCAGCCATGTCCCCCTAATTGTGTCCCAACTTCAAGCTCTTTTTGATGTCATTTTACTCTAAAATATAAGTTCCTCAGAGGCAGAGATTGTCCAGCAAGTTTTTCTTTATTTTGTTTTTTTTTCTTTATTTTTATGCCTACCCCAGAGATAAACCTGGATAAAGCTGGAGACCTAAGCTAGGCAACAAGAAACCAATGGAACCCAGCTAGGCAACAGAAAGCCAACAAAACAGTTGCCAACAACATCCTGCAACTACCAAGATTTCTCACCCCTCTCAGGGACATCAAATGAAGTTAATACAAGTAGCTCACCTTTCCAAGACACAACCAATAGAGGCAATCCACGTTGTATTACCTCTGAAACCCCCTAATGCTATAAGATCTTATGAGTTCCCTACCCAGGTAGGACTCCATGCCACCTCTACTGGCATCAGACTCCCCCTTGCTGCTTCTTTCCTCCATTAATTCTTTGCTATATTACCTTATCCTGGTCTCATTGTCTCTTGGGTTGAACCCCTGTCAGTAAGAGTGACACCCAGTAAGTTACATATAGTAAGCATTTAATATCTGTTATATTTTTATTTCTAGGTAGCTATATAGTAATAGTAAATTAGAATGTTGGCCTTGGAGTCAGGAACACTTTGATTCAAATCTTTCCCCAGATATGCATTAGCTAGGTAACTCTGGACAAGGTTCTTAACCTTATTTGTCTCAGTTTCCTTATCTATAAAATAAGCTGGGAGAAGGAAATGGCAAACCACTCCACTATTACTGTCTGACCAAAATGCATTCTTTAGGAATTTGTTTTACTCTCTTCATACCTTGTCCAAACACTTTGGGTGATTATAGGATCTGTAATATTTTGGAGCTTGATAAAGTCATCACAATATCATCTTTTTATTTATTTAGAATATTTTCCCATGGTCACGTGATTCGTGATTTTTCTCTCCCCTCTTCCCTCCCCCCTCCCAGATCTGACAAGCAATTCCACTGGGATATACATGTAGCATTGTTCAAAAACTATTTTCATATTCATATTTGCAATAGAGTGATCTTTTAACACCAAAACCCCAATCCTATCCCCATTGAACCATGTGATGGATCATATGTTTTTCTTTTATATTTCTACTCCCACAGTTCTTTACTTGGATGTAGATAGCAGAAAGCCCTTCCTGCTCTAGTCTCACTTCCTACCTCATTGATAAAATATGGTCAGGCTCTGTTTTCAGGGGTTTTTGAAATGAGATACTTCACCTCCTGACTCCTTGGGGCAACTCAATCAGGCTCTGCTCTAGTGGGTTTTCAGGATCTAATCACCTTCTGTCTCCTCAGTAGGCTTTCGCACTAGACCAAAATTCTACCATGGTTACTCCAATTCATAATGACCAGGCAGGAGGTGACATGAGCATCAATATGGAAGCCTATGAAACATCTGCAAACAGAAAATATCTGCCAAAGATAAAGTAACTTTGACTGTTTCCATGGCTTAGGGCATTAAGAATCCTAAAGAGGATTTAAAGTATAATACTCTGATTCTCAACTGAGCTTACTCAACATCCTTCTTCCATATTCCACACTACCTACAGTTAGGTTTCATTAGGAAGACCAAAGAAACCACACAAAGGCTTTTAAAACAAAACAAAACAAAAACACATCTTCAACTCCAAAATGACCCTTTCCCACCCCATTTCTCTCTTTTATACCTCAAGGGAGACCCTGCCATCAAAATATGGACATTTGCTCTAGGACAGAGAGGACTGCAAGGGAGGCCTTCAAAGAAAAGTGTGTCAAGTGCTAGGACAGACAGACAAGTCTTCAGTAGATAACCTTGTAGTAGCAGTGATACAAAGCCCTGAATGCTGATGCTTGGCTGGACCATCTTATGAACAGTATGACAGTTCTCTTAAATGCTGGGACCAGCAGTGAAGTGAGGAACAGAAAATATATACACATACACACACACACACACACACACACACATGTATATATAAATATATATATATATATATATATATATATATATCCCCCCCCCCACAATTTTGTCTATTTTTTGCAAGAAAGTAGATAAATGTGGCTAATGCTCTTTTTGGTGGAGAGGAGGGTTCTGATGGTGGACTGGCTGATATAGGTATTGGCCAGACCCCCCCAGATGGGTAGACCCTTCTTACCATGTCATTCTGGAGGGTCTCAATGATTTTCTTGTGTGCATCGACTCTTTTCTATAGGACCTCCACAGCAACCCGATGGAGGCCACACTCTTCTGAAGGCCCTTCACAGTGGCAGGCAGGCTAGTTAAATCTGAAGCTGATTTGATGTTAGTTTGAAGGTGGTTCGCTGTGGAAGTCAACAGGGCAATCTGTTTGGTCATTTCTGGGGTGTTTATCTAACTCTTGCTCAACCCCAGGTCTCCAGATTCAGTCTTCTTGAGCTGCTATCGTTGGGGGGAGTTCTTCGTTTAGTTTGGGGATCTCTCGGAATGAGCTTTTCTGATTAGATTCCAGGACTCTGAACTGCTTCTTGAGGAGGTCCAGGTCCTCTTTGAGGGCCACCTGCATCCACACAGGCCACCACAGAATGGCGAATGCGCAGCAGAAAGTGTCCTCTGGGGAAGAGCATGCAGCTGTGCTCCTCCACTTCCTGGTTCTCGTCATCTTCATCATCATAATAGTCCTCATCCTCGGAGCTGAAGGCGGAGCCTGAGGCCGGTGGCTTGGTGTGCAGTGGCAGGTGGCCCATAGTGCCTTTCGAGGCGGCAGTGCCCATCCTCAGAGCCCAAGTCGAAGAGCACGTTCAGCTCCCGGCGGTTCTTCATCTTCTTGGGCTGTGTGACTGAGCAGCCCGGAACACAGCAAGAGCCCGCCAGACTCCAGCGAGCTGCCCAGGGGACCTGGCCCTCACTCAGCAGTGGCTCTGTTCTGTCTCCGGCTCTGGCTCAGCCTCCAGGGGCCTCAGCCTTCCCTCTGCCAATGGCGCCGGGCCTCAAGAAAATAGAAACATTAAGCAAACAATTAGAAGCAGTTTTGACCACCCAAAGGTTACTTGGGACTGAAATCTAGACTGGTGAACCCAGTGTGGGAAGAGACAAAAAGACTTTCAGACCCAGCCACTAAAGAAGACTTAATCAAATCAAATCAGAGAAAAATTAGAAAATGAACAATAGTAGAAAACAAAAGGGAAGAAAAAATCCTGAAACTACCAAACATCTCAGGAAGAAGAAATCTCAGAGGTCATAAGTAGATAAATCAAAAGGAAAACATTAACAACCAAAGAAAATATGGCCTCCAGTTTTAATAAGTGAGTTTCGGTATCTACGAATGAATATTGCAAAGTAAAGGAAAATGATCCAACTCCTATGAGACAGAGGACCATGTAGAATATTGGGAGAATATGGAAACATAACATTGCTTCTGAGTGGTACAAAAGAGAAATGAGAATTATGAGAACAAAATGTATGTCCTGCATAGCAAAAGCAATGGGCTGATTGTAGAAACTTGAATTTGTAATGGCAAGCCTCACTAAAGAAACAAAAAAAGACCAATAGATTGAGAATGCAAATATATCAAGGAACTGACATTCTTAAGGTCAGCAAAAAATAATAGCATTAAAAAATGTCCATTATGCAAACAAAATATCAGTCAGGATGCATAGAGACAATCTAAAGATCACATTTCTTCCAGAGGAACACTAGGACAAAAAACCTTAACACCATAATTCAGGATATAATAAAAGAGACCTTTCTAGAACTTTCTGAACATATATAATGAAAAAAAATTTTTTGAAAGAATTCACAGATTACTCCAGGAAAAAAAAAAAACTCTTCAAACTGCCTGACACATGGAAGTTACATTTAACAATTCAATTTAGAAACAAGTTCAGCCATCCATCAGGAGGAAGAACTTCAGATACAAAGGAAAGGAAATTCAAACATTAAAGACTTTTGCACCCACTAGAAAATGCAGGAGGGAATAGAATAATGTGTTTTGAAGAACAATAGAACTCATGATGCCCAAGATGACCTGCTCTGAAAGTCTAAGTATAACCATAGATGAAAATGATGGATGTTTGATAATAAAGAGATGTTTGAAACATTTTTAGAAAGAAAACCAGACCTGAAGAGATTCTTTTTCTGAAACACTAGAAACAACAGAAATGCCAGAAGAGTGAAAAATGGCAGGTAAGTCAAGTAACAATAGAATGACAAGAAGAAAGACCAACATGAGACTTTGTCAATGTACAAGAGGAGGAAGGAATGAAGGCAGAAACCTGGTAGAGGTCTTAGTGAAGAGGAACTTCTTCACTACTGGGTTTTAAGGACAGAAGCTGGTGGCATCCTACCTAAGGGTGAATCAAGGCTTTGTTGTTGTTGTTGTTGGAATACCTTATTTACATCATAACAAGGTACATAAAAGGGGGAGGGAGGCAAGAGGATAAAGAGAAATGTGTGATTATTGGAGACAAATCAAAGGCTAACAAAGAAAGGAAGGTGATCCCTATGTTTTCAGAAAGGAAAAAATCCAGAAAGGAGAGAGGATGAAGAGGAAGGGGGAAGATTAAAAAGGCAAGGAAAGGAAGGAAACTTTATTTTGGAGTTAGGAGGGGATTACTCAGATGAATGATGTAATGAATGAAGGAAAGTGGTCTGGGTACAGAGATGGGAATCTTACTGTGTGTGTGATCTGAGGCAATTAGTTCTTAAAATCTCTAATCACCTTAAATTAGTGGGTACTGGGACTTCTGGGTAGAACTGACACATAAGTGAAAGAAAGAGGATAGACTTATGGAGATTTTGAGGCAAATGTGGAGGAAAAGGGACCCAGTATGTATGTATATACATGGGAAAATAAAATATCCTTAAAATATCCTTTAAAAAGAAAAAAAAAAGAAAGCCCACCACTGATATATCTATATCTATATTTTTTTTCGGGCTTTCTTTTTTTTTCTTTTTAAAGGATATTTTATTTTCCCAACTAGATGCAAGAACAATTTTCAACATACATTTTCTGAAACTATAAGATCTAAATCGTCTTTCTCCACCCCTTACCTCTCTGAGATAGTAGTTTCATCTGGACCATATATGTATTATCATGCAAAATATACTTCTGTATTGATCATTGTTATAAGGAATACTCATAATGGACCAAAACCTCAAAATAAAAAGCATAAATAAATTAATGTGAAAAATCATATGCTTTGATCTACATTCTAACTCCAACAGTTCTTTCTCTGGAGGTGGAGCATTTTCTTTGTCATAAGTCCTTCAGAATTGCCCTGGATCATTGTGTTGCTAAGAGTAGCAAAGTCTTTCAGAGTTGATCATCATACAATATCGCTGTCATTTTGTGTTTAGTGTTCTAGCTCTGCTTATTTCACTCTACATTAGTTCATGTACACCTTTCCAGCTTTTTCTGAAATCATTCTGCTCATCCTTACTTATAGCACACTGTGTTCCATCACTATCATATGCTTATTCAGTCATTCCCCAATTGATGGATATCCCCTTCCTTCACATTTCTTTTAATTCATTCTCTTTAGTTTCTTGACCTTTTGTTCTTCCAGATTAATTTTATTATTATTTTTCCTAGTTTTATAAAATAATTTTTGCTAGTTTGGTATGGTTTTGAATATGTAAATTAATTTAGAGAGAATTATCATTTTTATTATATTAACTTGGTCTACTCATGAGCAATTAATATTTTCCCAGTTATTTAGATATGACTTTATTTGTGTCAATAGCATTTTGCAATTGTGTTCATTTCTGTTTGTCTTGGGAAGTATATCCCACGTACTTTATATGTCTAGAGTTTCAAATGGAATTTCTCTTTCTATCACTTGCTGAAATACTTTGTTGGTAATATATGGAAATACTGGTGATTTATATGGGTTTATTTTGTATCCTGCAACTTTGGTAAAGTTATTAATAATTTCAACCAGTTTTTTTTTTAATTTGATTCTCTAGGATTCCCTAAATATGTCATCTGTAAAGAATAATAGTTTAGTTTCCATATTGCCTACTTTAATTCCTTCAATTTCTTTTTCTTCTCTTATTGCTAAAGCTAACATTTCTATTAGAGTTGAATAATAATGACAATAATGGGCGTCCTTGTTTCACCCATGAGTGATAGGCTTTCCAAATCAGGGATCATAAGGAGGATGGGAAGAAATTCATGGAACAGTGTCCTTAATTACACTTGCAATAATTGGCATTGTTCTGGAAGTAAGGCCCAATGGAAAAAAAAAAAGAGAATCCACTGTAAAAATTAAATTAGGGTTTGACTCAATATGAGAATTATAAAAGTGGTCATTGTTTATAAAATATTAGTCCCAAAGTCAAAATGAATGTAAACAGTTTTTATTTACAACAAAGTAGAAATGGTGAAAGTGGGAAATATAGAAAGGAGACAAAGCCTGATCTAGCCTACCAGCCATAAGTGCTTCTCTGGTGAAGTGAAGTCCAGTTCAGCACCTGGAAAGGGCTTCCCCAAGTCCAGGTATCCACATGAATTTCCAAGTAGTCCTAAACCAGAAGTCCTGGTGATGTCTTCAGCCAGAGTTCCACCAATGCAGAATGAATCCAAGGAAAACATGTCTCTTCAGCTCTACTCACTGACAGAGAATCCAAGGGAAGAGTCTCTCCAAAAGCCAAGGCAGAAATGGTTTCCAAGGAGCCAATCTCTCCAAAAACCAAGGAAGGAAAAAAAAAAGACCAGACCATGTTAGTCTCTTCTTTTATCCCCCCCTTTTTCCACATCATTTTCTGTCTCTTCCCCCTTCACAAAAACTATTTGCAATCTTTCAATTTGCCCAGCACTGCCCAAGACTGGGCAGTGCCCTTTGGAGGTGAGAGTTTTCTCTAGTCAGCTTGCGAATTCTCTTACTTACATTAAATAGGGGTATTTTAAGTTCTTGATTTGATTAACTAAAAATAGGCAAAGGGAAAGTTAATTCTATCTTCATACCACCCTGGAGAAGGATGGTTATTCCTATATAACTCCCATCTTCTTCCAGGGTTTTACTTCCATAATTGAGAGCTCTGAATTTCTTTTATCTAACTGTAATAGCCTATCTTTTCTTCCACCTCCAAATCTTACTCCTAAACCTATTATTCATGCTCACAGGGACTTCCAATATCTCCTTCCACCAGTAATATCCCATGGCACTACTTCCATTTTGGCTGCATTTTCTTTTCTTCCCAAACATGACCTGTCTGTCCATTCTACTTTTTTATTCTTATTCCCTTGTTTTTTTGCAAATCCCAGTCCAAAATTATTCCTATACATCTTCCATCTTTGCTTTGAGCTATCTGCTAGGGAATGGGAAGTGGAACATATTTAATGCAACAACAAATAAATAAATAAATAAAACCAATAAAAAAACCTATGTAGATCAGTTATAAATGTATGCTAGCTAACATCAGTGTGAGCTTCAAGGTGATACTAATCTCAATTTATTGTTTTCATAAGCCACTTAGAGCAGCTATTCTGAAACTTTTCTTCTCAAGCCTCCAAAGTACTTCACCCCCCACCCTTTATTCTGCTAAGGACCTTAAATCATTCTGTCTTTCTCATTTATTCAATTAATTTAATCTAACTTATTGTGACACCATTTGAGGTTCCCTTACCAAATATACTGAAGTGCTCTCCTTCTTCACCTCATTCAAGGATGAGAAACCTGAGACAAAAGGGGTTAAGTATCTTGCCTAGAGTCATATGAACATAGTAAATGTCTTGAGTTCAAATTTGAATTCAGGTCCTCTAGACTCTAGGCCTGGCACTCTATCGACTGTACCACCCAACTTTTCCCCTCAATTAATATTTCATATGTAAGAATCGAAATAATATTTCTACCCAGATATATATTTTATAAAGTTTATTAGAAAGGGTAGACAATCAGTTTGAATCTCATCATCCCTATAAGTAACCTGACCACGTGGTCCCTAGCCTGCAAGTCTCTTCCTCCTTTCCCCCCTTACACTGCTGCTCTGTTCCCTTGTCTCTTCTTTGTTCCCTTCCACCCAAGAAGCCCAAAACCTTGACTTTTATTGATGTACAGCAAGTAAAAAAGGCATGCAAAACCTGGCGTTGATAGACAGGTCAAGCTACTCAAAAGGGGGAGGGGATGAACTTCCTTGACACACATATAAGAAATTGAAGATATCCACTAAAAACTTTTCACCTTTCCTCATGTCTCAGCTCTGACATCATCCACTACTACCACCTTTTTCACTCCAATCCCTTTTGAACCAGCCAATTCTAGTGTCTGTTTTCTAAAGACAAGTCATCCATATGTACCCTTGATCTAATCTCCTTCTACACTTCTCCAGAAGATAATCCCCATCCTTTAATCCCTTTATCTCTGTCTACTGACTCCTACCTATCTTCAAACAGGCCAATCTTCTCCATACTCTAAACAAAATAAAACAACAAACCAAAAGCAATAACAAAATTCTAGCTCCTAATGTGTCCATCAGGTCTTTTTCCTCCTATATTTCTCAGCTAAATGCCTTTTTTAAAAGTTTGCAATCACTACCTCCATCCCCTTTTCTCTCCCTTTCAGACCTCTGCCAGCTGGCTTCTGAGCTCATCATTCAACAGAAAGAATTCTCTGCAAAGTGACCATCTTAATTACTAAATCTAATGACTCCATAATCTTCAGCCTGTGTGACCTCTGTGAAGCATTCCACAGTGTTAACCACCTTATTTAAGTAGCTACTCTTTCCTTCCCAGATTTTTATGACTTTCTTCTTCTGCTTCCCTCTAACTTGTCTGATTACTTAAGCTCATTGCAGGATCTTCATCCATGTCCAGTCTACTAAAACATACTTGTTAATTGATTGATTTTATCAGAGATGATTTTGATGTTATGGGATTATTCTCATAATAATTTTGTGGAAATGGTAAAAGGAGGCATATAGATAGGTAGATATTAATATTATCTTGATTAGATTTCATGATAATAATAATATATATGATATTTCCTATTCCTTTAATCTCTCCCCCTCTTTACATTAGTCAGTCAAGAAGTATTTACTAAGGGCTCACAATATGTGAGACACTGAAGTAAGTTATTCCTTAATGCAATCAAAAATTATTCTTCATACCACAGACAACTTTTGTATATAATGATAATAATTTAAAATTTAAATAATACTTAAGATTTAGTGCCATTCTAGGAAACAGGTATTGTTTTATTATCATAATTATCTCCACTGCTAGAATATTTGATACTCTCCTCTACTCCTACCCCCAGGTTGAGAACTATGATGTTATATGAATATTCTTTATTATTACATATTATTATTATACCTCTCTATACCTCGGGGTACATCCCTTCCCTCTCTCTTATATATTATTTTTTAAAACATATCACTTCAATTAAGTATTCTAGATTCCTTCTTTATTGCATATACCCAGAATACTTTAAAACAAGCACATAAGCGAAAGCCATAACATATAGAGTAAAACCGATTGTATTCACATCCAAAAAGGAGTTCACTTGAGCTGCATTGTTTCCTCCACACACACCTGTTCAGTCTTTACCTAGAAATATCAATAGGCTGAACTCCTGCTGAATATCTGATATTACATTTTGCATTGGTGGAAGCAGATGTTGCAATCAAGGTTAGACTTATAATGTCATCCTTATTAGAGACCATAAGGAGAACCAAAGGAACTCCTGATGAGAGTGAGGAGGCTTTTGTTAAAGTTAAATATTTAGCTTCCAATGACCTTTTAAAAAGGCAGCAGGTATGAATACAAAGAATGACTTGGGAAACTTTGCATTTGAAAATGAGGAGGTTAAAAAAGGACTTTGTATTTCAACACTGTAATATTTCAGTGAAGAACTGTACTGGGGAAAATGGGACTGGACATGACATTGTCCATGCCATGGGAGGGGGAGATTTCTTAGAACTTTCTCTTAATGCCTTCCTTTTCCTGCTCTGGCTCCCTGTCCCCACCCATTTGAGAGAAAGAGAGGAGAGAGGGAGGGAGAGAGAGAGAGAATGAAAACTGGATTTGTGTTTATACTATTCAATATGAACTGTAAATATGTTTGGGATTTAGAGAACACTTAGGAGTTTGGTTGATAACAATGACCCTGAATACCAAAGAATTATATAAGGAAAATATGGTATTAGTCTTTTAAATTTACTTTATATACAGTTAAGTATATTTCACTATGCATTTATAGGAAACATAGGCATACAGTCACCATATTTTCCATATCTGTTTATTTCTTTTATTAAAACATTTATTAGCTCTTTATACTTAACAGACTCTCCAGATATACATGTAAAAATAGCATTAATATCAAGCAATGGCATCTTGAAAGATGAAGGACAATGATGCATAATACATGAAAATATATAATGGATATAACATTTATAAATGCAAACTAGAAACAATTTTGAAAAGATAAATAGTTTTCCCAAATAGCCCAAACAAATGAATGCAAAAATTATAAAGGATGACAATGAAAAAATTATGTATTGGTATTTTATTGTATTAATTCAGATTTCAAAAGAATGAAAAAAATTAGTCCAATTTTATATATAAGACAATTCAACCATGAAAATAAGTGTTGGCCATGTAACCAGAGCATAATTAGGGTGGGGCTAATAGAAATCAATCTGTAGGATTAATGAGAATCAGCCAGTGGTTTTAATGAGAATTTCAGTATACTTTAATTCTCTTTTGTATTCCCTTTCAGTAGTTCTCATGGCAATGAGTGTTTGTAGAGGAAGCTGCAATGTATTTCACATAGACATATGCTCATATGCTTAGTGCCTAACAATTGCTTTTGGAATCAAATTAAAATGGCCACCTGGGATTTATGATCATGAGTTAATGTTTGTGAAAGAGAGTACTGGACTGGGAGTCAGATAACTTGGGTTCATAATTTCTGGCTCGTTCTCTTACTAGTTATGTGATCTTGGACAATCAGGGCATTTCAGAAACTCAGTTCCATAACCTTGAATCTCTGCAGTTAGTGTTTCTGGGTTATAAGTAATTCTAGAAGATGTATAACTTCACCCATTAATCCCCCATTCCATACTTCCTTTTAGTCATTCAATCCTGTTTATAATTCCTTATACATTATTTCCTCCTCTTCCTCTCTGAACCCTCCCTTAAATATGGTCACTATCCTTTTTACTTTGCTAATTCTTACAGAAAAGACATGACTCAACTCTTTGTATCAACTCTGTTCAGACTAGTCCCACCTAATGTTAGCCCCTCAGTCATTCTGACTTCATCAAGTTAGGACAAAGAGACAGAGTGGGAGAGTAGATGGAGGAAAAAAAAGAAGAAATATTAGGATAATCAGAATGAACCTCTTTTAAGGACTTTTAAAAGGCTAAAAAAAGCACCAGCTACAAGACTTAAGGCTAGAGGAAGAAGGGAGAGAGATGATCTTAAAAATGAATGAGGGAGACTATAGGAAATAGAAATGAGAAATTTTAAATTGTCAGAACTCAGAAAATTAATGTGTGGGTGGGTAAAGAGAGAGAGAGAGAGAGGTTTAATGGAAATCAACACTATTGCTGTCCATCTGCAAAGGCTAGAGTGGGTTCACTAGGAAGCACTCTTCTAGAGATAGCTGATTGCCAGATGGTGCTGGCAGGGCAGAGGGCTCCCTAAAAGTCTACGCAGACAATCAGAGGGATTAGTGTCTGAAATAGAACCCCTGAGGAAAGGGAAGAACAAGCAAGAGTTGAAAGAATAAGAAAACTGGTAAGTGATAATGGGAAGAGGGGGAGGAAAGACTAAAGAAAATGTGTGAGTGAATGAAGGAAAAAGGAATGATTTAAAATAAACTCAGTTTCTAGGCCTTGAAAGAAACTTAGTGGCCAGGTATCAAATAGGTCCAAAGTAAATAATTTCAAAAAAATAATATTTTTGATAATCAAGCAAAATTAGATGGAGTACCAAAGGCTTGAGAAAAGGGCAGGTGCTCTGCTACTTTAGGAATCCAGAGATCAAGAAAGAAGCATCAGATTGCAGAATGTAAAAAGGAAGGATATCCTTCTTGGAAGATCATGGTTTTCTCTGTTTGCTTTCCTTTTCTCATATCATGGATGGATTATGTCAATAGTAGAGACGGTGAGAAGAGAGGATGGGTAAACATCAGTGCTTCAGAAGGGGAAAAAATAGCTCAAAATTTCATTCTGGGTATTGAAAGAGAAATAATATTTGGAGGAGACTCTAGGTCTGTGAACCTATGACATGCTTGACAGAAGGGGCTGCTCCCCTCCCCCTCTCCATGGCACCTGAGGACATTTGTTACATGATCTACCCCTCTGCTCAGCAGCCCAATGGGAGAGCCTCCTCCCTCTCTCAGCTGGCATAAGGAAGGGGGGCTCACATGCTGTGTGAGGGTTGTAGTTTGGTTACTTGGTCTTTAAAAGGTTCACCATCACTGCTATATATGCACAATATAGAATGTGAATTAGGGATAATTAATGTGCATTTGAAAATTGAGGGGTTTGGCAAGAAAGGAAAGGAGTCACAAATTTAACTTATGCCAGTATGTAGAATGAAGAGAAAGTGATCATGGTTTGGCTGGCCTGAAGTTGAACAATCTTAACTCAAAGAAAATTGAGAAATAATAAATGTCTTTCTGAGATTTACTAAGAAAAGGAGAAAGGAGCAAGTAAGAGGGTAAGAACTAAAGTTCCTTATTATATGTATATACATATACATATATATGTATTAATGTTTGTATGTATGCATGCATGTATCAGAAGGAGAAAAATTGGGAATCTAGAGACAAAAATAACTTCCTGAAATATGGAAAACATAATGCAGCACTTAGAATAGAATTGTTCCTGTAATAGATGTACTGAATTTTATAACAAAAGTCAAATTTGCTATAGATAAGGAAAATGACAATGTCTGCAATACAGGAACTATTGACTAGTTTGTTTAAAAAATGGAAGAAGGCGGATATTTGAAATTCAAAGTGCTTAACAACATTGAACTGAGTCGTTAAAATAGGATAGTTTTATTGTAGAGATGAGACATGATGTTTGCAGAATGATACAGAAACTTTAACTCAACAATGAAAAGGAAAATGTAGAAAGGAAAGTGATTTTTTTTTTTTGCTAGCAACCATAAAAGGATATGGATAGTCATATGATTAAGTGAGAGAGTGGAGAATAATAGAATGTAATATGTTTGTTTCTAAAAAGGGAAGTATCCTTTTTTTTAAAGGTTGAATTATATTACATATACAACAGGGCAACCTATAATTTAAAAGATCTTTTAGAAACATCAAGTGTCTTCTCCTTGAAGTGGAGGGAGTTATTGGTGAGGGTGTGGATTGGATATTAGTGACCTGGCCTGGCAAACTGAATAGCATGAAAGGAATTAAGTGAAAGCCAGAGAAATCTTGATAAAAGAGAACCAAATATAAAGAAAGTGGACTCCCCAGTCATGGTGTGTAGGGACATTCAAGGGCAGTTTGATGATCTTAAGTGACAGTTCAGTACAAGTGATATCCCTGATTTTTTTCATGGAGACTTCCATAGAATGAAGTTTCTACAGTGTTGAAATGTTCCTTCTGTTGCTTGCCCTTAAAAGCAAATACTCTGGTTACATCATTATAAGGAACGGCAAGGTGAGTAATTCTATGCTTTACATAATGAGTATTTACCATCATGGATGGACACCACTTGAAGATTAAACATAAATTGTGACCCCAAAGACACATTAAGCTCTAGTGTAATGACCTAAAGAGATGACTATATACTGAACAGTGGAATAATGGAACAGTTCAAGGAAGCTAATGACACTAAAATGGTCTTCCAGGATCACCATCTGGTGATAAATGACAAGTGGCACCTCAGTGAAGATAATTATGTGTGCTCAGGTGATAAGCCCACATATTACAATTTTTGTGGAAATGGAATAGACTTTCTATTAGCTCTTGGATCAATATAAATTCTTCTCTTTGGCATTTAAAGCTTTTCCTAACCTAAACCCAACCTATCTTTCCAGCTCCACTACCCAAACTCTATGATCTAGCCAAACTGGTCTCTGTTTTTTCACGTTTTTTTTTTCTATTCTTCACATGAAACTTCAACTCCCATCTTCAAGATTTTTCTCTTACTGTCCTTGTGCCTGAGATGCAGTTCCTCTTTACTTCATAGAAATCTTTCTTGTCTTTAAGAACCATGTCAATAACCCCTTTCTACAAGATGCTTCCCAAAATACACACAACTGTTTTTTTCCTTATACCTTATACACACATACAGACACATATATTCCCCATTGTAATTTATACTCCTTTAGAGATTATTTTTTAATTCTTTGTACTTGGATCTCTAGTGATGAACACAATCCCTACATTTAATAGATGCTTTATAAATGTGTTGCTCAATTTTTTATTGATCTATGCTGCTTAATCTCCAGGCCAACTGATCTCTCCTGGTTTATCATATATTACAATCTGTTTCCTATCTTGGTATATTTCACATTAACTATTCCCCCTTCCTAAATTATATCCTTTCCTAACTTCTGTGTCTTATAATCCTCAGTCTCCCTCAAGATATATCAAGCACCACTTTGTACAACAAACTTTTCCCTTATTTCAACCTAGTTACTAATCCTTTTCTCAAAAAATTACCTCATCTTTATTTTATGTTTGATATATTTATACATTGTATATTACACACATGTACATTTAGTCTACATCATTTAAGTGTAAAGTTTCTAAGGACATGAATTGTTTCATTACTAGTTTTGTATCCTAAGTCCCTACTAAGGTGTTTGACACATAATAGGTCTTTAATAATGCATTTTTATGGAAAATTTTATTTAATTAATTTAGAATATTTTCCCATGGTTATAAGATTCATGTTCTTTCTCTTCCCTCTTATCACCCCCCTCCCATAGCTGATGTGCAATTCCACTGGGTTTTATATGTGTCATTGATCAAGACCTATTTTCATATTATTGATATTTGCACTAGGGTGATCATTTAGAGTCTACATCCCCAATCATATTCCCATCAACTATATGATCAAGCAGTTGTTTTTCTTCTGTGTTTCTACTCCCACAGTTCTTGCTATGAATGTGAATAGCATTTTCTCATAAGTCCCTCAGAATTGTACTAGATCATTGCATTGCTGATAGTAGAGAAGTCCATAACATTCCATTGTGCCATAGTGTATCAGTCTCTGTGTACAATGTTTTCCTAGTTCTGCTCCTTTCGCTCTGCATCACTTCCTGGAGGTTGTTCCAGTCCCCATGGACTTCCTCCACTTTATTATTCCTTTGAGCACAATAGTATTCCATCACCAACATATACCACAATTTGTTCAGCCATTCCTCAATTGATGGGCATCCCCTCATTTTCCAAATTTTTGCCACCACAAAGAGCACAGCTATGAATCTTCTTGTACAAGTCTTTTTACTTATTATCTCTTTGGGGTACAAACCCAGCAGAGCTATGGCTGGATCAAAGGGCAGACAGTCTTTTAGCACCCTTTGGGTATAGTTCCAAATTGCCCTCCAGAATGGTTGGATCAATTCACAACTCCACCAGTAATGTTTTAATAATGCTTTTGATTAGGCTCATAGTTATCTTTTTTTAGAGAAGCATCTTTTAACTACTAAAATTTTTCCATTAACAACTAGATGTAATAACCGCAGAATCAAGACCCTTAGAGACTCCATAAAAATAGAAAATTAAAACTATTTTGGAAGACTTTAGAAAAGAGAAAAAACAAACATTAAAGGAGAAGCAACATCATTCACATAGGTAAAAAAAAAAAAACAACCTCCACAGTCCATGAGAAATGGCAGGTGTTTTAAAAATTAAATTTGATTAAGAATGTAAGGAGTAGTTCTGAATGTCAGAGGTCCTCTGAAAAGAAAAATGGAACAATTTGGCATACTTGTTAAAGTAATCAAGTGTGGAAAGGCAGTGTTAAAAATACTAAGTTTCCTCTAGCTCTCTCAGCTGACAGAATAAACTTGGACTCAAATATAGCTCCTTATTGTCCAACCCCCACTAATTATAATATTAATAGTTGACATTTATATGTTGTTTCAAACTTCACAAAGTCTTTCATATACATTTTCTCATTTTCGTGTCACAACAACCCCTGAAGTAGGTCCTATCTACTTCACAAACCTATATATATATATATATAATATCTAGATAATATCATTATTCTCATTTTATAGATAAGGAAGTGGAGACCAGGAGATGTTTAGTCCTTCAACCTCATGAATATAAGAACCTGGATTTGAACCTATGTCTTTCTTACTCCAAGTCCTGTAGTCTCTATTCTGCCCCATTGTTTCTAACTTTTACTCTACTTCTGATTCAAGCAATAATCTAAAACCTGTCTTCCTTTATGTAAAATGAAGAAGGGTTTCTTATTCTTCTTTTCTCTCCTCTTCTCTTTCAAGTAGAATAACTTCTCCTCTTTCTCACCATACACTCTCATTTCCCTAAAATCTAGATTCATTTTTTCCTATTGTGACCTCTTTTGAAGTTCACCAGTGAAGCTTCATGTTAAATTCATAGAAATGAAAGATAGAAATGCTTCTGAAACCAGTGCCAAGTCCTATGGAAAAATTATTTTAATCAATATAATGCAGTATCCTAATGCTTGTTTATGTGTAGAGCCACCGTTTGATCTGGAAGCCTTTAGACCAAGAAGTATCTGGTAATGTGGGATGGTGAACATCTATACTCTCTTTGGTGTTTCCCAAGATGCTTGACTACCTAACAATATAGCTATTATTAAATGCAGGTTGTGAGGAAGTCGTATAGAACTGAAAAAGGCCAAGAGGGAATTTTTTAAGAGAGATCAATGCCAATTGATTAAATGTGCCACTAGTGTGTGTGTGTGTGTGTGTGTGTGTGTGTGTGTGTGTGTGTGTGTTACCTCGAATGAACCAGCTAAGGATATATATAAAACCCTTGCCTTCTGTTTTGAAATCAATTATGCTGGGTTTTGGTTCCAAGGTAGAAGAATGGTAAAGACTAGGCAATAAGGATTAAGTGATTTGCCCAGGGTCATATATCAAGGCAGTATCTGAGGCTAGATTTGAACTCAGGGCTTCCTGCCTCTAGGCCTAGTTCTCAATCTATTGAGCCAACTAGCTGCCCTCTGAGCAAATAATTTATATACAATATTTCATCCAATTGACCCTGGCTGATTCACCTCAGAAAAGGAAAAGAGTACTTTGGTAAATTTTATGAAAGGCTGGCCTTATAACACCTAAGAATTATGGAAGGGTAAACTAAAGAAATAAGGAAAAGGCACAACAAGGCAGGTAGCAGGAAATGGAAGAGAATGACACATACCAAATGTGGTGAAAATAGCAGAATATCTTCTCTGGGTTCAGGGAAGATATCCCTATTGATATTCTAATTTTAATAGTCTGCGGTCATTAGGGTATCCTGCAGAAGGCATATTTTTCCATTAAATAAAGACAACCATTAGTTTTCTACTTTTAGTGAAAAATATTTCAGAAAAAAAAAAGGTTTATCTCAGGATAGGAAAGTTCCTTTATTGTTATACAACTGATTTACTCTCAGGAAGCAAATTTTCTCCTAGTATTCTACTTTGCAGGACCTGGAGTTAGGAAAACTCATCTTCCTCATTTTAAATTTGGCCTATAAGTACTCACTAACTGTGTGACTCCTGGAAAGTCACTTAACCCTATTTGCCTCAGTTTCCTCATCTGTAAAATTAACCAGAGAACAAAATGGCAAAGAGCTCCAGTATCTTTTTCTAAGAAAACCCTAAATGGGGTCATGAAGGTTCAGATATAGCTGATATGACTTTCTAGCTTCCTCTTCTTCAGTTTTACCTCCTTTATTAAACCAGCTAAGGATATCATTTAGAACTTGAAATATTAGTATAGAAGATGTTTCAGGAGACTCTATCCATAAAGCATATATTGAGAACCTACAAAGTGCCAAGCACTGGAAATATATATATATATAAAAAAGAAACAAATACATACACATATACATATTTTACTCATACATATGGGTATTTTATAGATATATGTATATATATTCAGAAATATGCATGTATCTATAAATATATGCACATGTGTATGTATGTTTATTTATTTGTATATTTATTCATTTTCATGTTTATTTACATATATTCCTAGCCCTTAACACAGTGCCTGTTGTTTACTAGGAACTCAATGTATATTTGAGGGATGGATAGAACATGACACATCTTCTGTAATGACATTACAAATATCTAGCTTGCTAACTATATATGTATGATTATCTACATGTGTACATGTAGATGTATACATGTATACATGCATAATGCATGCAAAATATCATATTGAGGGGAAAGTAATTGCCGTAAGGTATCTAGGAAAACTCTTATTTGGAGAGTAGTTCTTGAAGTAAATCTGGAAAGAAGCCAGGGATTCCAAGAGGAAAAGTTAGAAGGAAAGGAGTTTTAGAAATAGGTGACTGCTAGTCCACGAGCATGGAGACTGGAGATGAGGGGTCCTATACGAGGAAGAGCAAATAAGCCAATTTGGCTAGAACCTAGAATTCTTGGAGGAAAGCAATATGTAATAAGGTTGGGAAAATACAATGAGGGAAATTTGGAAAGACCTCTAAATTCTAAAGGGAGTGTTTTATTGAATCCTTGGAGTAATAGGAAGCCACTAGGATTTACTGAATAGGGGGCTGACATAGCCAGTTCTTCAGTTTAGAAAAATGGAAAAAAAAAACTCAAACCCCCAAACATTTAGGTAGCTATGTGGAATTTTTATTAGAGTAGGGAAAGACTTGAGGAAGAGAAACCAATTATGAAACTTTTAAAATAGAGAGATGATTCATTATTCAGCATCTCTACAGGACATTCAAGTTCACTGTTTATTTAAAAGTAAGCTATTTAATGTTGTATGTACCTGAAATTCAATTCAAAGGAGAACTTGGGAGTGGCTTACAGAGATTCCTACATTTGATGAGAAAAGTTATCAATTGAATGGTGCAAGAATATCTAGGCTACCTGGGAGAAAGGAGTACTATGGATCTAAAATTAAAATGGATTTTAAAAGACATCTAATTATATCTCCTCTTTTAATAGATAAGGAAAGGGATGTCTAGGGAGAAGAAGTGATTCTTCTGAGGGAACATGAGTTAGCAGTCTGCAGAAGTGGGATTTGAGATCATCTACCTCACTTAGAGATAGATACAAGATATAACTGACTGCTATTCCATATTCTACATACTGATAGATTTGTTATCTAGAATGTAGTATTCATGGAATGAAATACAAATAAATCATAGAAAGCTATGTGAGCACTAAGACCTTGTGAAGGGCCTTAAATGTCAGCAAAAGGAATATGATTCAGTAGACAGTGATAATTAATAACCTTTGAAAAGAAAGTGTTGTATAATTATCTCTGTCTCCCTTTGTGTCTCCTGTCTCTCTGGCTCTCAGAAAGGTTATTCGATCAATGGTTTGAAGAATGGTTGAGGATAGGGCTGGGAACTAACTGTAGGGATGTGTCAATAATCCAAGTAGGTAAAGATGGAGGCATGTTTAGGGTTGGGGTAATGGGAATAGAGAAGGATGGACAGATGACTGATATATGGTGGTAGGAAAAAAGAAGATGTTATTGAATATGAGAAGGAAAAGAAAGGAGAGTTAAAGATAAACTTGAGGTCATGATCATGGTTGCTGAGCTGGATACCTATTGGCGAATGTTGCTATTCTTTAGGCTTTAGGGCTCTGTTGGCACACCTATGGTACATGTGCCAGAGGGTCATGTTAAAACACAAAGTCAGAGAGCTCAGATTAAACAGAGTTCTTCCTGATATATCTTAATAGATATACATACATCCACTCTTAGGAAAATGTAAGTTACTTGAGGTTAGGGACTGCTCATTTTTGGTTTTTTATCCCCAGTGCCGAGCATAGTGCCTGGTGTAGATTAGGTACTTAATTAATTCTTGTGATTCATTGAAAAATTACTATAACCGCTGTTTTAAATATCTAGTTTAATTTTACATGAGCATAGCTGAAATAAAAAGGACAAAACAAAACAAAAAATGTCCATACTCCTGAGGACATTTCTTGAATGATCCACCCCTCTGCCAAGCAGCCCAATGGGAATGCTTCCTCTGTCCCCTCTCTGGGGTAAGGGAGTGGCTCATATGCTTTATGAGGGTTGTAGTTTGGTCATTCAGTCTTTAAAAGGTTTGCTATCACTGCTCTAGGATAAAAGGCTCTGCTATCCCCATCTGTGTCTGCAGAGAAATGCTGGTCAAGTGGTGAAGGTAAAAATAAGCAAAAATGGTGAGCCATAGGAGGACGTAATAAAATAATAATGATAACTAACATGTCAATGAATGAATGAATAAGTGAATGAAAAAAGCATTAAGTGCTTACAATTTGCAAAATACTGTTCTAAATGTTGGGATACAAATAAAAAATAGTCCCTGAATTTCAGAAGACCATATTCTAATGGGGGAATCAAACCCCAGGAAGATTCTCCAAGTCAGATGGAAAGTTAGTCCTATAGTCCTTAGGGAGCAGTGCTGAAGCAGATGGTGATGCCTCTTTTTTATGTCATTTCCATGAATAAAATCATGCCAGTTGCTGATTTTAAACCATTTAAAAGTACCAAGATTTTTGTGGAAAGAATTCTTTTCAAGTTCTTTAGTAGTTGTGCCTGTAGCAGCTGCAGGAACTATTGCCAAGGTGCATCTCCAATGGGGCTATGTTTGAAGATAGTACCTGCAGACACTGGACTAGACACATTGTCCTTCCTAAGGCTCTATGGTTCAGGGGACTGTGCTCTCTCCATTAAGGTCTGAAGAAAAAGGCAGTCAAAGTAGTGATAGAAACTGAATTTGTCTGATAGATGCTACCTCCTCTCTCTCCCTCAAGATGCCTCTCTGCTTTATGAAAATGGGTTTACTAACTCAATGAGTGACAGTTGGTGATGAAGTCTGACCTCTTCTCCATAGAACCTGCTCTGCTGAACACAGGCTATAAAGGCTGGGCTAGAAGCCAGCTTATGGTCTAGAGATGCTCTCATTCCCTAGTCTCTTCTGCTCATCTGCCTTTTTGGTAGATATTGGTCAGCAGTTTTTGCTGCTGGTGGTGAAGAATGTTGATCTTTTCTTTATAACAATTCCTCTCCTCTGTGATGGCTTTTTGAGTTGAGTTGGATACATACATTTTAGGCTTTAGGGCAGTGATGGCGAACCTTTTAGAGATGGAGTTCCAAGCCCCACTGCCATCCCACCCCCAGACCAAGTGTCCTGCCCCCCAACTTTATCCCTTGGCCCCCTCTTACTCAAGACAGGAGGGAGGAAGTGCTCCCTTTGGGCTGCTGGGCGGAGGGGTAGGTGAAGTGAAGAATGTCCTCAGGTACATGGAGAGGGGGAAGGGAACAGCTCTACCCCAAATCCTTCTGGCTTCCTAGTAATGAACTCTGGTGGGCAACTGTAGGTGTGCTCACAGACAGGGCTCTGTGTGCCCTTCTTGGCAAACTTGCCATTGGTTCACCATCATGGCTTTAGGGTAAAATGCTGTGAATTTTAAAAATTAAGATTCAATACTCCAACTATTATATTTAATAATATTTATTAATATTTAACTTGAAGCAAAGGGGAAGTAAAAGGCTAGAGAAACCGAAAGAACTCACCAGCTTTCCATGTAGAAAAGAAAGAAGGGGCAGAGAGAACCGAAACTAAAATACCAACAATGTAATGACTTACAAGATAGGGAAAAGGGAACTGTGGGAAACATATTCCACGGGTTCAAGATTCTAATTAATACATTGCCCTGCTGTCCCCATCAGTGTATGGGGTAAGATGCTGGTCAGGTGGTGAAGGTAGTGGTTTGACTTACCTGGCACATGTTATTCCTCTCTTTGTGAGGATCCCTTGGTTCCCTCAGCAAAGTTGAATTGCCTGTCCTGAACACTGTAGTTAGTTGACAATTGAGGGAGTTCTTTTCCCAGATGATAATTGTGATAGCAAGAATGAAAGTCAAATCAGTGGTCTGGGGGAGTCTGCACTCTCAGGGTACTTGTGCTTATCTGTAGTTCTTTAAAGTTTGCAAACCTTTATTTACACCAATGCCTAATATACTACTTTATACAAGGTGAGAGACAGGACTGTTGATTTGCTTAGAGATTGATGACAAGAGACTTCAGTTAGTTTGAGGCACATGTGAAGAAAAGACCTCCTGGGAGGTGGTAGATTGAAAAATACTTTAAAGGTTGAATTATAGTCATTTGGGCTACAGAACTGTTAGGACCAGTTCCCAACCATGGACTTGCAGTGTTGGCATTCAAGGTCTTTTTCTTTTTCTTTTTCACAGCCTCCCAGGAAGTCCTTTCTCCACAGATCATCCTGAAGATATTCTGCAACCTCTTTTTATATATGCATTAATTAGCTTGATTGAGACTCAAATCAATCAAGTGAGATAGGGGCTATTATTTTCCCCAGTTTACAGATGAGGAAACTGAGAAAAGTTATACAGATTTGGAACTGTGTGAAGCAGAATCTGAACTCTGCTATCCCAGACTCTGGATCCAGTCCTCTACCTACTATCTCATCTTTCTGCCTCTAATGTGGCAAAGGGTAATGTATTTGGGAGCAGGTAGTTAGAGTAACTTTGGTCTTGTAACTATTTAAGTAGTCTTTCATGATACTTATGTGGAATTGCTGTTTTATAAACTAAAAACATAGGGTCTAGAGGACAGAAGAGAGATCAAGACTGGAAGGACTTTTTTGAGTGTATTCTGCCTAGCAGTGGGAATTGTACTTTTAGAAATGAATGAGATTGGCAAGGGAAAAGGTATAGATATAGAAAGAAAAGAGGGTCAAAGACAGTTTCTTAGAAAACATTCACATTAAGGCTTCTAGAATAGCATTAATAAAATCATAAAATGGCAAGGGAGTGCCTTCAAGGAAATGAATAAAATGAGAATAAAAACAGTGTAGAAGAGATGTTATTAGATTATTATTTCAAGATGAGACTCTCATATTTTTACCAGAACATCTGTTCCCATTTGGAAGGTAATTGTGAGGGGAAAAGTGAAACTGTTAAAGACAAATTAAAGACTTTTACTTCTATTAAGGAAAGACATATATAATATGATTTTTTTGTAAAACGTAAAGCTGCTAGTTGAGGAAGAAAGTAAGGAAAAGTCAGAGCATGAAGAGAAGAAAAATGGGGACCAGAATATATCAGGGTATTTACCCTTTCCTGTTAATCCTTTCTGAAGTTTGATGTGTAAACATGAATAGAAACAAATTGAAGAAAAAATTAGTTAATAGATCAACCATGTAGAAAGAATAGATTTTAATAATTAATGTAATTTTTAAAGTATTTCCTTTTAAAGCACTTTCTCCATAAGGAACCCTTTATAAGGACAAAGGGAGGGATGAGACAAAACTGAACATACAAAATATTTTTTAAAAGAAAAAAAAACCTTGTGAGGATAAATGAGGTGTCATGTCAGGATTTTTTTTAATAAAAATATCTTTGAGGATAAATGAGATAATATACTGAAAGCACTCAGATCAGCTTGTAAAAGAATTACTATATAAATTCATTGCATTCTTGTTATTATCTTAAGGCTTCCTTTATCCATTAGTTATGGAATCTTTATTCCTCATATTATTGAAAAAGATAAAAAACAGAATATGAGTTCAAAATCTTTTTTAAAGTAGTTATTTGATTAAGTTGTTTATCATGTCCAAAATTAAACATTATGACATATACATGTTTCTTGAAGGCTTTTTTGGTACAGAATCCATTGAATATTATTGTTTCCTAGGGTTTTAAACTGGGGTAAAGATTTTTTTACATTGAAGAGTATAAAGAAAATAGCACAGTACCAGTTTTATTTGCAAAAAAAATATCAGCATGTTACATTTTCTTAATATTCCATATACTTGTCATTCAATTCAATTTAATAAGCATATATTTTGCTTCTACTATGTGCTAGGAAATATATGTCATTGTTATCCTGGATATCTAGATGGAAGCATAGAATTCATTTAACCTGTCTATGTAGAAGACATAAAAGATTTGTTCACTTAATATTCGTGAATTTTTCCATTCTGTTGGTAAAGCATTCTTAAAGATAGGAATGGATTCCTTAAGACCAGAAAATGATCCAGGTTTTTCAAAGGTAAAAATATTATGCCATTAATAGCTAAAGAGTAAAGCCAACCTCAAATAAAGGAAACATAATTTCATTACCAGCTTTCTGATAAGACAAGCCCAAAGTGAAGTGATTTTCAGTTGCTTAATTTTATGTTAAAATATTTTTTTCTTGTTCATATTATCTTGATATCCAAATATATTCTACCACAATAGCTGACTTAAAGAACCATTCTTGTAACAAAGATTTTTCTTTAAATAAAAATAGCATAAATTGATTATAGCAAAACTAAATCAATAAATTGAGACTGATAAGTGGAAAGTTTACTTATTTGATATTGGAGGATGTGTTCAAGTTCTAATTCTAGGATAAAAACTAACTTTGAGCTATTAATATAAACTCTTTGGTCCTCAGTTTCATCATGTGCAATATAAAGGGATAGGATTTGATGACCTCCAAGGTCCCAACCATTGCTAAATCTATGATTGTGTTTGCAGTTATTGTTGCTGATGTTCATCTTTTGTTTTCTTTTAAAAATATTTCATTTTTCCCAATTGTATACAAAACAATTTTTACATTACTTTTTGAAATGTTGAATTTCAAATTCTCTCCCCACCATCCCTTCTCCTTCCCCCTTCCTGAAATGGCAAGCAATTTGATATTTTATACCCGTAAAATCATGCAAAACATATTTATATATTAGTTATGTTAGAAAAGTAATTACAGATTTTTAAAAAGCAAGAAAAATAAAGAACATTTTAAAAATATGGTTTGATCTGCATTCTGTTTCCATCAGTTCTTCTCTGGATGTAGATTTTTAATCATCAGTCCTTCACAATTGTCTTGGATCATTGTAATTCTGAGAATAACTAAGTCATTTACCATTGATCATTGTAAAAACTGTTGCTACATAATTTGAAAAATAAAATAAATTATCATTGCACAATATTATTATTACTGCTTATAGTGTTCTCCTGGTCCTTATCATTTCACTTTGCATCAATTCATATGTCTTTACAGATTTTTCTGAGAGCATGTTGCTCATCATTTCTTATAGTACAATAGTATTCCAGCACAACCACATATGTCTCTAGTTATTCCTAGACTGATAGGCATCCCTTCAGTTTCAAATTCTTTGTCACCAGAAAAGAACTGGTATAAATATTTTTGTATATATAGGTCCTTTTCTTAAAAAATATATTTGACATATAGACTTTTAAATGATATTGCTGAGTCAAAGTATAGCCACCATTTTTATAGCCTTTTTGGCATAGTTCCAAACTGCTTTCCAGAAGGATGAATCACTTCACAACTCCCTCAATAGTGCTTTATTATTGTCTTGATTTTTCCTACATCCATTCCAATATTTGTCATTTTCTTCTTCTTTTATAATAGCCAAGCTGATGAGTATAAAGTGTTATCTCGAATTGTTTTAATTCACATTTGTCCAAACAGTAATGATTTAGAACATTTTTTCACATGTATTTAGATAGCCATGATTACTTAATCTGAAAACTGCCTGTTCATATCCTTTGAACATTTATCATTTGAGAAATAAGGATTTTATTAGAGAAACTTGCTGTAATTTTCTTCACAGTTATGACTTTTATGTATTTTTCTCCATCTTCTTCACCCTTTTTATACTATTGTTTCCTTTCACTCTGTCCATCCTCAAGACCATTTGGCTTCTGACCAGCACCTTAATCTAATCTGCCTTCCCTTTTATCAGCCTTCCCCTACCTTCTTTTATCTCCTTCCCCTCCTACTTTCCTTTAAGGTAAAATAGATTTCAGAGCCAACTGAGTGTGCATGTTATTCACTCTTTATACCAATTCTGATAAGAGTAAAGTTCAAACTCTCTACCTCCCTAGTCTTCCCCTCCACTGAAAAATACTTTTATGATTCTTCTATGTAAGATAGTTTAACTCATTATTCTTTTCTCTTACTCCTTCTCCCAATGCATTCCTCTTTCTTGCTCCTTAATTTTATTTAATTTGTTTAGATATCTTCTCATCATATTCAGCTCATACTTTTGCCCTGTCTCCTAATTGACTAATACTTCTCCAAACTGACATTTCATAAATGATTATATACAATGATATAATCAAATGCCAAAGTTCTTAGGAGTTATAAATATCATCTTCTCATATAGTAATGTAACAGTTTAATTATTGAATTTCTTATAATTTGTTTTTCCTCCTTATGCCTCTCTTGAGTCCTGTATTTGAGAATCAGTTTTGCTCTTCAGTTCTGGTCTTTTCATCAGGAATTCTTGAAAATCCTCTATTTCATTGAATATCCATTTTCCCCCCGCTAAAGGATTATACTCACTTTGTTGGTTGGTGATTCTTGGTTATAATCCTCATTCCTTTGCCCTCTGGAATATTATATCCCAGGTCCTATGACCCTTTAATATAGAAGCTGATAAAACTTGTGTTGTTCTGATACCAGCACCATGTTATTTCAATTATTTCTTTTTATCTCCTTGCAACACTTTCTCCTTAACCTGATAACTCTGGAATTTGACTTTAATATTTGTAGGAGTTTTTATTGTTTTCTTCCTTCCTTCCTTCCTTCCTTCCTTCCTTCCTTCCTTCCTTCCTTCCTTCCTTCCTTCCTTCCTTCCTTCCTTCCTTCCTTCCCTCCCTCCCTCCTTCCTTCCTTCCTTCCTTCCTTCCTTCCTTCCTTCCTTCCTTCCTTCCTTCCCTCCCTCCTCCTTCCTTCCTTCCTTCCTTCCTTCCTTCCTTCCTTCCTTCCTTCCTTCCTTCCTTCCTCTTCCTTTTCTTTCTTTCTTCTTTCTTTCTTCTTCTTTCTTCTTTCTTTCTTTCTTTCTTTCTTCTTTCTTTCTTTCTTCTTCTTCTTTCTTTCTTTCTTTCTTTCTTTCTTTCTTTCTTCTTCTTTCTTTCTCTTTCTTTCTTTCTTTTCTTTCTTTCTTTTCTTTCTTTCTTTCTCTTCTTTCTTTCTTCTTTCTATTCTTTCTTTCTTTCTTTCTTTCTTTCTTTCTTTCTTTCTTTCTTTCTTTCTTTTCTTTCTTCTTCTTTCTTTCTTTCTTTCCTTTCTTCTTTCTTCTTTCTTTCCTTCCTTCCTTCCTTCTTCCTTCTCTTCCTTCCTTCCTTCCTCCTTCCTTCCTTCCTTCCTTCTTCCTTCCTTCCTTCCTTTCTTCCTTCCTTCCTTCCTTTCTTTCTTTCTTTCTTTCTTTCTTCTTTCTTTCTTTCTTTTCTTCTTTCTTTCTTTCTTTCTTCTTTCTTTCTTTCTTTTCTTTCTTTCTTTCTTTTCTTTCTTTCTTTCTTTCTTTCTTTCTTCTTTCTTTCTTTCTTTCTTCTTTCTTTCTTTCTTTCTTTCTTTCTTCTTCTTTCTTCTCTTCTTCTTCTTCTTTCATATTTGTTCTTTATCCAATTCTATTTTTTGATATTTAACTTAAAGCAAACAAAAAATCTTAAAGTTATTTGTTTATTTGTTTTGTGCAACTCCTTTCAGAGCTAGTTGTATTTTATAAGTTTTCAGTTCTTCAGTATAGGTAATCTAAGGAGAGGTGTGTTTACTACTCTCCTGGTTGGTATTCTGGTCTGTGAACTACCATAAGAACTAGGCACAGTCCTGGAACTGTGAACAAAGTCCCTGATCCACTGTGACTATAAGATCTGGTGATAGTGCTCCTCCTCACCCTGGAACTTAGACTCAGGACTTCAACCTGGATCTGTGTACAGGCAATACAATGCAACAGAGTCCTGTACCCAGTGCTAGCAAAGTAATCCTTGTAATCTTCTTGGTCTTATCTCCTTACCATCTGTGGATTGAGAGATCTGGAGGCTATCATTCTTGCTTAAGCCTCCCTTAAGGCCCCTGCTAACTTGCAGAGGAAGGTCCTGCCCTACTACAACCTGGACTAGGCTATGTTCTACTCTTACTCCAGTATTCTCTTCCCTTAGATTATAACTTTAGGCAGCATAATATTCTTTATATTCCTGATTCTCTTGTGATATAACACTTTTGTGTTATATTCACTTCTTTAAGATATAAATTAGGCCATTCTTGTTAAGGAAAATTCTAATATATACCCTTGAAGTCACTTTACTGTTAAATTAGCAAAAAAATTTAATTAATTCTCAAGAAATAGGCTTCTCAGTATGGTTTTAAGCCTTTTTACCCCCTAGAAACAAGTTAGATATCTTTGGTGACTATTTTAGCTCTTATGGGGAATTAGTATAATATGTCTATTAATATATGTACTTTGCTATTCTGAAATTTTAAGTGAAGCATCAGAAGTATATGGAACTCAGAAGGCACAGAGGGATTTATTCATTGGAAGTATCTAGGTTGATAGGTATTAATAGCTGTCATGTGTATGATGGAACACTAGCTGTTTTAAAAAGTGAAAATATTTAGTTTTAATCAAAACATCTTCTACCTTTAGGGACCATGTGTTTGAAAGATAAAAAAGGAGAATTATATCTAAATTCATTTTATAACAACAGCAATCATTTATCACTATTATAAAGCATTCTTTGGTTAGTAAGGAGTTTTCATCATCACCCTACCAGTTAAATTTTACAAGGAAAATGATGCTCAAAGAAGCTAATGTTTGCATATGGCTAATAAATATCAGTTCAAGGATTTGAATTCAAATTAATTTACCTGAGAGCTAACTTTGAAAAATATTAATTTTCAGGACAGTTGATACTATGAACACATATTCTACTATAAACTGGGAATTTTCTAGTGGCAAAATATCAGATTCTTTCAGTGATAACTTTTTAAAGTATCTATTATGTATTGGGTACTATGCTAGTTTCTAGGATACAAATATACCAGTTCTTCTCCTCAACTAATATATTCTTTGGTACTTTGGTAATTTTAAAAGAAAGATATTTTTCAGTGATTAGAAAAATGATCTTCTTGCTTCTATTTTTCCTCCCTGATTTCCAAACTAAACTTTAGAGGAGAATAGGAACTTTTTTCTTTAAATATAAAGAATACAAGTTGGTTTCCAATGAAATAAAACTTAAATTACTTAACCACTCATCCACTAGCACATTCTTTCTAAGTCATATACAGTAGCCTCAAGAGCATCAGTATGATCCACCAAAAGGTTCATTCATGTTTGAGACATTTTGAACAGGCCATTGTCTCTAAGTTGGGGTGAGATGGAGTGGGAGTATGAAGATTAAATTAACTCCCCTAACCATTTTTAGATTTAATCACCAAAAGTGTAAACATCCCATTTAATCATTGAGTGGGGGAGGTCTGTGACCCACATGTGCAATAGTGGGTGATGAATCAGAATCGACTGATTGCCCACTGGGCAGCCCTAATCAAAGCTTCAACTGTAATTGGTAGATATAAAAGTGGAGGAACGCTCAAAAGAAAGTGTATTTAAAAGGAAGTTGCAACTTCCTGGGAGACTTCATCTTCCTCTGGAGTTCTGAGTTCAAGTTGGAGGCTGGTGAAAAATCTGCTGACTGGACCTGAGACCCTGTACCTGATGAGACTGTTCTTAAATTTCTCCCTTTGAACTCACACGTGATGAGTGAAAGAGCTGACTCCTTTCCTGGATTTCTGAAGAGACTAGCCTCAGGAGAGACTTATCCTCTTAAGAGAGGTACCCTGTATCCCCAGGTCTTCAGCTCAAGGCTGAAGCTTTTCCTGCTGAATTGAGCCAGGGGTCGGAGCAAAATACTTTGTATGTAGACTAGATATCTTACCCTATTCACTATCTGATTTTCTTACTTCATTCTTTCTATATTTTGTAAATAAAATATTAAACAAATCTCTTGGAATTCATTAAAATTCCTGGCAACCCTATTCTTAAATAATCCAGTTCAACCTTTATATAAAACCCCTTTTTTCCCCCCCTTACAGGAGATAAATGGAAGCAAGAATATCAATTTGATTGCTAATCATTGGAAAAAAGAGTTTTCCCTTTGAAATTAGTATGAGTATTATTTTTAATATGTATCTTTTGTAGAGCTGATGATTTAAAATCTTATCCTCGATATTAATTAACTGTATGTTTGAGTAGATTATTTGAACCTCTCTGAACCTTAGTTTCCACATTTGTAAGATGTATACCATATTTATTTTGCCCCACCATAGTCCATTTCATTTTAGCTCAATAGGCCCACTCTATACTCTTCTGAAAAGTCTTAACTTGTTTGCATCTATGTATCTTTTCTTTTGCTATTCCTTTGTCTTGGAAGCTATTTTCTCCCTGCCCATCCATGTTCATCACCTACTTCAAGATGCACCTAATAGCTACTCATCTTCCAAGATACCTTTCAAGTCAGTTCAGTCACTGACTGCTCTCATTAGGCATTTAATGAATTATTTTTCAAAGTACATGGTCTGTGCTGTATTGTCTGGCACCTGATTTTTTCCAACTTATTTAGGTGCAAGAGCTAAATTTTCTCTTCCACAGAATTATAAATAAGTCAACTGCATAGCAGGAAGTCTGTCTCTGCCTCCCCTCTCTCTTGTAATCCCCATTAGGATGTGAAGAATAGACAATAGTAGCTCAATAAATATGTTTGTTAAATAAATAATGGATGAAAATCTATAATGTTTACCCTTTTAAATACTCAAAAAAGAAAAAAATGAAATAATTCTTCCCTAGACATTTGAGTGAATATAGTTTCCCAAATTGATAAGCCTATGTGTCAATGGACTACAACAGCTACTACTTTAATAATATACGCTTATTGAAAAGTATATAACATAAACATTGTTTATTCTATTTTATTACCTTAATTTCAGTACTAAAATGATATTCTGAATAGCAAAGAATTAAGTAACATTCACCAATGGTTTTATACAAGGAAGGATTTTAGAACATGATTCCTAAAATTAACTACCTGAGGAGTAGTACAAAACCACCTTTTCAGGGATAGCACCCAGTAATATAAATGTTTCATTGAATATAATATTAATAGTTTGGAATATTTTTTTCCCAAATCACAATGTTGAATCACAAAGCTATATTGTAAAAAAAATCTTCAGGGGGTGGGAGAGACAGAAGGGAGAAATTCAATATAATCTAGAGTTGTTATCCTACAGCTGTTAACACAAATTCAGCTGCTTCCACTTTCCAGTCCCATTTTATGGAGGGACTGAATTGTGCCACCTATCTGGGCCTCTCTTTTCCATTCTATTATGAGGGGCTTTTTATTTTATTTTATTTTTGTGGAGGAGTTAAATGCTAGTTATCTGACTTGGTTACAGTGGAATTGACCAAGATAATTATTGGTATCCTGCAGCTGTTTGAAGAGTAGTTTTTTGAGACAAATTCTGAAGAGCCCTAGATTTCTGTTATTTTGTCAACAATCCGTGATCAAAATGAAATCATGTGTAGAAGATAAAATGGAATTTGACACACAAGAAAACTGAATTACTGGATTCCATTTCCCAGCAGTATTGAAATATTCACGATAAAAGGCTGGAACAAAGTTCAGTGGAAATTCAGCTTCCTATATAAAATATCTTGAGCTGTTGAGATGTCAAAACATAATTGTAATGGAAGCATGGCCCTTTCTTTTCTCTGAGTGCCATGAAATCTGCCAAATTATCTCATAGAAGGTAAATCTCATGGAACTCGTTGACTCCCATGGGCATTTATGTTTACTCATGACTGAAAGAACAATAGATTTCTTAGATTTCCCAGACCTTTCCCAGAAAACTCAGGTCTTGACAATAAGTAATAATTTTCCCCTCAGGCAATCGTGTAGATAATTATTGGACAATAAGGTCATGGGGATACATAGCTCATATTTTTAGAGGTTTCCAAAGCACCTTCCTCATAAGAGCTCTGTGAGTTAGGTATCATAAAGTACTATTATCCCCATTTTACAAAGGAAAAAAAGAGCCCTAATTCTCAGAGAGAGTAAATTGATTTGCCCAGAAGCACAAAGCTGTTAAGTATTACAGAAATGATAAGAATCCACATCCTTCTTGACTCCAAGTTCAGCATTCTTTCTCCAATCCTATACCACCATTAAGAGATAATAAGTCATGTACTGAAGTGTTTGGCTTTTTTATTATTGCCAGAGAGTAGTCATTAAGAATTTGTATACCAAAGTGACATGATAAATGATATTTCCAGAAACTAAAGCTAATTTATGGGCATTGTGTCAGTTGATCTTTCCTAACACTTGAAATTCATATGATTAAAAAAAGGCAACAGGGGGCAGCTGGGTGACTCAGTGGATTGAAAGCCAGACCTAAAGATAGGAGGTACCTAGGTTCAAATCTGGCCTTGAACACTTCCTAGCTCTGTGATCCTGGGAAAGTCATTTAACCCCTATTGTCTGGCCCTTACCACTCTTATACTTTAGAACCAATACAAAGTATTGATTGTAAGGTGGAATATAAGGGTTTTTAAAAAAGTGATTAAAGTATATTTACAAATTTTAAAAAAGAAAAAGGAATTATATAATGGAATCAAAATGGCAAAGATGATCAAAAAAATGGTAAATGTTGTAGGAGTTGTGGGAAACTAGGCACACTGAGATACTTTTGGTGTGCCTATGGATGGATACAGCCATTTTGGAAATTTGGAATTAAGTACTGAATGTCACTAACCTGTGTCTTTTGATCCTGCTATATTACTGGTAGTGTAAATCTTAAAACTGCTCAGACTCTACTTCAGAAGATTTGATTAAGCTATTCCCCATTTTAAACAATGGAGGTACTTGGCCAGGAATGTATTAAGAACTTTAAAATTATTCCACCCTGCTCAGACAGTGCCTTAGGGGAAGATAAAATTATAAAATTCCTTACTGAACAATGAAAAGTCCCCAACTCATACTTATAGTGAAGCAAAAACCTGAAGCTAGGTGGTCTATTTTTAGATCTAATACAAAAGGGTGCTAAGTACTTATAAAGGTTAAATTAATCACTAAAAGGTCTAGCAACTTACAAAGGGAAAGCTTAGCAAAGAGATGTGAAATACTTAGAAGATGTAATCTAATCAGAGAAGGTGCTAACAAAAAGATGTGAACTAAGAATGGACAGTCCTGGGGAAAATGTCTACTGTGATTGGTAGATATGAAAATTTAGGGTAGGTGACATAAAAGAAATTTCTCTTTAAAAGGAGCTCTCTGAACTTAATTCAGGGAGTTCGCCATGGAGGTTGGAGTTTGGAGTTAGTTTGGAGGAGCTGTCTCTCTGAACTTAGTTGGAGTTTGGAGGAGCTGTCTCTCTGAACTTAGTTGGAGTTTGGAGTTAGTTTGGAGGAGCTGGGTCTCTGAACTGAGTTCAGGAGTTGAGGATTTCAGTGAAGGACTGGAGTTTTGATTTGGGATGATCTTGTGGTGAGTGATAAAAGACTGACTAGTCTCTCTTAAGGTCAGGCCTAAGCCAATGGCGTAGGCCCTTCCTACTATTTTTCTCTCTCTCTCTCTCTCTCTCTCTCTCTCTCTCTCTCTCTCTCTCTCTCTCCTTAATTCCTTCATTTGTATTAATTAAAATCTCCATAAAACCCAGCTGATTTGGGTATTTTCATATTTGGGAATTTTCCCATGGCGACCACTTATTTTTGATTTAATCAAGACACTAAAATTATCTTTTACAGTTTGGTTGAAACCTTTACAGTTTGGGCAATTCACAATCTTGAAACCCACATTTTTGTGGGTACAGTAAGCTTAAATAGAAGAGGTCAAAATAAGAAGAAAAGATCTTACATATGCAAAAATACTCATGATAGCTTTTTTGTGTTGTGTAAAAACAAAAAACAATCAAAAGAAAAAATAAACTAGAAACTAATGGGATACCTGAAAAAAACCATGGTAGATGAATGTGATAGAACATATTTTGCTATTAAAATTGACAAATAAGTCACTTAAAGAGATGTGGAAAGATTTGTATTACAGAGGTCAGCAAGAAAAAACAGGAGAACAATTTATATTGCATATCATAAATGTTATTTTTAAAGGCAATGTCAACAATTTTTATGAGTGGATGAAAGATGAAATGAGTAGAATCAAGAGAATAATACAAAAACAGCACCATTATAATGACAAGCAACTTTGAAAGCAATAAGAACTATGACTATTGCAATAATTATCCATTATTTCAACATCCAATATAATTCTTAGCAGAGGTGATTGATTTAGGATGCAGAATGATACAAATATTTTTTGAACATGGCCAATCAGAATTTGTTTTGCTTGATTATGTATATTAGTTACAAGGATTTTGCAAGGAATTTGCTTTTCTTTCCCTCCTCCATGGAATGGAAAGCAGGAAAGAAAGAAAATAGATTTCTATTAATTAAAAATTAAAATTTTAACTTTAAATGAAGGATTCTAGTAATTAGAGAATGGGTTCTGAAAGGAAAATGGGAGAGGGCCAAAGAAAACTGTCAAAATCCAGGAAAGGTTGATGGTGACTTCCTCTTTATCTTAATCTCTTTTGTAATGGACAGTTTCTGCCCTTAGAAACAAGAATTTAGAATAGTCTGGGTGTCCATCCCTCCAGGCATTTGGTTGCTAGAAGTCCTATACTGAGAAAGTATGGACAAATAAAATTAGAAAAAATATCAAGGACAAAACTCATGAAGGGAAAAAGCTTCATAAGTCTCCTTTAAGTTCTCCTGTACAAAGTTCTTTCATTTGCAAGCCCCCACCTTGCTGCTATACTGCATGGACAACTTAGAGCTAATTTTTTCTAATTACCTAATGTTTACTATTACAGTTCAGTTATACTATAGCATAACTAGGCTTTTCTGGACTATTTGGGGTTCCTAATCATTTGCAACACTTTTCAAGGGAAAATCCATTTAGATAAGTCTCAAATTTTGGAATTGTTAGACATTTTGGAACAGAACCTATTGCTACATCAAGGACCTCCTATAACTGCATATTTTGAAAACAAAGAACTTCTCTTGGCCAGTGGAGAAGCAACATATCACTATAAGTAATACACTACTGTTAGGGTGGAAAATAGCACAATTAACACTGGTAGTATGGTTCATTGCTCCTGTTCTTTCACAGCTAAATGGATTGCTGCCTGCATTATAGCAATGACCCACATATCACTTTTAGCATTTTTTCCCTATTTTCCCATTGTGAGGAAGAGTCTGTTTGTAATATAATGAAGGATCTAATAAAACATAATAAGCCTGATCTGATTTTCAACTTCACACAGAAAACATACAGAAAATAATCTTACTAAACTAGTTTAAGCCAAGATGTTCAGTCAGTCTATCAATAAACATTTATTAAGAAATTACTATGTGCTAGAACTGTGCTAATTTGGGAGATACAAAAAGGGACATAAGACAATCCCTGCCTTATAATCTAAGGAGAGAGACAAGCAAGCATGTTCAAATGAGCTATATATAGGATAAATTGTAAATGATTAATAGAAAACATGTGGAAGAACACAAAAGGAAAACTAGCTCTGAAAAGATAATTCTGTGAATCATATCAAAGGAAATATTAAGTGGTCCCAGAGGAATTGCTCATATTTTTATGATAGAACATATTGAAAAGTCATCAATGGTCATATATTAAGAACCTACTACATGTCAGTTACTCTGCTAATTACTGGGGTGGGGGAGGCAAATAGCAAATCCCTATTTTCAAGGAGCTCACAATTTAATGGGAGATACAACAGACAAATGGCTATGTACAAACAAGATATTTCTAGAATAAATTGGATATAAGTAAGAGAGGGAAGGTGTTAGTATTAAAGGTTCTCAGAAAGGGTTGCTTGTAGAAGGTAAGGTTTTTTTTTTTTTCCTGAAACTTAAAGTAAGCCAGGGAAAGCAGGAAGTGGAATTTACAAAGGAGAGAATTATTGGAATGAAAGACAACTAGGAAATATCCATGGAATAGGGAAATGGAATACATCAAGGAAGTCCATGCTGTTTTGGGATAACAGAAGAACAATACCACTGTATCTTACAAAATATGGAAGAGACCAAGATGTTAGAAAACTAGAAAGGTCAGAAGTGAACAGCTTACAAAAGGCTCTAAAAACTAAGGAAAGAAATTTCTTTTTGATCCTCTAGGTATTAGGGAGTCATTGCAGTTTGTTAAATGGGAAGGAGACATAAGTACACTTAATTTTTTAAAAACCCTTACCTTCTGTCTTGGAATCAATATTGAGTATTGGTTCCAAGGCAGAAGAGTGGTAAGGGATAGGCAATGGGGGTCAAGTGACTTGCCCAGGGTCAAACAGCTAGGAAGTGTCTGAGACCATATTTGAACCCAGGACCTCGCATCTCTGGGCCTGTCTCTCAAACCACTGAGCCACTCAGCTGACCCCTTACACTTAATTTTTAAGAATATCAATTTGAATGCTTTAGGAAGGCCAGTTTTGAAGCTTTAGGAGGTTCAAATTAGTTGAATGAAGTATGTACTACAGAATATGAACTGGTGAGGCGAGTAAAGAGACCCACCAGAAAGTCATTGCTATGACTCTAGTAAAGAGATGATGTATGGAGTGATGGAGAAAGGGAAGAGGGAGAAAGAATGATTATGAGCATAATAGAGAAGAGAGAATTTGAACAAGGTTATAAACAGCTAACACTGGAGAGGAATTGGGAATCTTGTCAAAGGGCTTTGAGGTAAACAATGGAGGAAAAGAGAGGATTATAGTTAAATAACTCCATTTTCTCAGTAATATATGAATAAGGTTCTTTGCACAGCAACCACTAGATTATAAACTTCCTCAGGATTAAAACTTGAGCATTCTTTTGTCTTGGTTTCTCCAGCATCTTCTGTAATGCTTGCACATAGTAGACCTTGAATGAATCTTTATGGAACTGAATAGACTAAAATGGTAACTGAAAGAAATCAGCAATGCAACTTAAACTTCTTTCTAAAGTTTTCTCCATCGTCATTAATATAAGATGGAGATAATGCAATTCTCATTAGATCAGCATATTTGTTGATAAAGTCTTCATAATCTTGTAGATGCATAATGGTGGCAAAATAATTCTATTCAGCCATCTCACCTTTCTTATTCTCTGAGCTTTTTCAGGGATCTTACCATGGAGAGTTCCAGCAGAGAACCTTGTTTTGAATAGGCTCAGGTTATGTACTCTGACCATAGTTGCCACTAGATTCAGAAAATGCTGAGAGAATTATGAAGTTGTATCTTCTCATTATGCAGTGCAAGTATTAAAATAGTCATTTAAATGAAAGAGCTATTAAGACAAAAGTACTTTGTTATGTTGAAGATGCTATATAACCTGTTAGCACCTCAAAAGGCTTAGCACTATTTTTTTTAAATATTGAGGAGCTCAAGACTATTTGCATAGTATTCATTTGACCACTTTAATTTTTTTTAAAAAATAGCTATGGATAGCTTTTAAAATTCATAATTATTAAAATTGTTTTATCAATACAAATTTTTACTTTAGGTAATGATTTATATTCTAACATAGAATTTCAAGTCAAATCTCCTCATAGTCTGAAAGCACCCCCCCCCCCCAAGAAACTGACAGGCTTCAAAATGAATCATATGAATAATTAGGGGTGGGTGAGAGAGGGGATTAAATGTGAGAAGAACTCTTAATTATATCATATCATAAATAATGTAATCTAGTATTAGTAATCCCGCTAATGATTTAATCATTTATAGAATAAAAAAAATTTTAGTAAGTATCTATTGTGTATAGAACACAGTACTAGGCACCAGATGGGATGCAAGATTAAGATAAGATATAGTCATTCTCTTCATCATAACAAACATAAATGAGTATAATCCAAACTATTGGACAATATTGTAAAACAGCTGACTTTTACATGTACAAAAAGAAGTTCTATCTGAGATTTGAGGAATATTGTCATATTAGTGGAGCTTGAAGAAGTTGCATTTTAATTGGACCTTCTTGGATAAATACGAATTCAATTGGTTGAGCAACATTAGAAGGACATTCAAAGCCAAGGAAACCATGATTGAATACAAGGACATAGGTGGGCACCTGGAGTGGCTGGGGTAGAGACAATAGGTGAGTTTAATGAAAATGTAGCTGAAGTATAGTGGAGAAATATAATGATATTTGAAATGTAGAATATTCTAATAATGTTGTGGGCCTTGAACGTCAGGCAAAGTTTGAACTTCTCACTTTAAGACAAAAAAAAATATTTGCTAAAAGCAATGGTCTGATTTTACCTATGAATAAGGACAATTATTCTGACAACATAATAAAAGGCAGGTTATAGAGGGGGAAGTAAGCTATTATGGTAGCCTATTGTAATAGTCTCACTGAGTGGAGACAAGGTATTTGAAGTGGGAAGAGAGTGGGGTTAGAGTCAAAAGATTCTAAAGAAGCATAATAAAAAAGATTTCTTATTAAATTGTATCAAGAGAGAGGGAGCATAGAAAAATTATTAAATGATGGAGAACACATAGAAGTAGAAAAGTATTTGGAAGAATATGTGTAGGGAAATGATATTAAGGTTACTTTTATGACTTCTAAGTGATATCCCAGTGGAGCATTCAAGTGAAGATACCCTGAAGATAACTAAAGAAGCAGGTATCAGAGTCATCTGAATAGAGGTGGCAGGTGAAAAATATAAGAATGAATAATAATGCTAAGAAATTGAACTAAGACCAGGGATTCTTAACGAGTTATGTCATAGACCCCTTTGGCAATCTGGTATAAAATCTTTGTACTTTTTAATGCATTAATGCATTTTTAATAGATAAGATGAAACACAGGTTTTCAAATGAAATACAATACATTGAAATAGTTGATTTATCCAGCTGTCTATCTATCCCTCCATCTATTTATATTTTAAAGGTTAATGAACCAGGGTAAAAGCCCTTGTTTTAGGTAGAGAATTTTAGAGAAGAAAGGAGAGATGATTGGAGAACACAGGATAAGAATTTGAGAGGATAAAGGACTCAAGAAAAAAATAACATAAAGAAAAAGAAGTGAATCAAGAGAATGGCAACTCCAATGGCAAGCAAGAGATTTATCTATGAGAAGATAAATGAAGGACTTGATGCTCTTGCCATGCCTCTTGTTTACCACATTCCCATCTTGGTTACTTCTTTCTTTTTTTATATTTTTATTTGGAATATTTTTCCATGGTTACGTGATTCATAATCCCCCAACCCTGCTCTCTACTCCCACTTGCCAAAGCTGACAAGCAGTTCCACATTGTTCAAAACCTATTTCTATGTTATTCGTATTTGCAATAGAGTGATCCTTTAATATCAAAACTAATCCCATTCCTATTTTACTACATGGTCAATCATATATTTGTTTAATGCATTTCTGCTCCCACAGTTCTTTCTCTGGATATAGATAGTGTTCTTCCTCCTAAGTTCCTCTAAATTGTCCTGGGTCATTGCATTGCTGCTAGTAGAAAAGTCCATTACATTTGATTGTGCCACAGTGTATCAGTCTCTGTGTATACTGTTCTCCTGGTTCTGCTCCTTTTGCTCTGCATCAATCCCTGGAGGTCTTTCCAGTTCACATGGAATTCCCCCAGTTCATCATTTCTTTGAGCACAATAGTATTCCATCACCAACAGATACCACAATTTGTTCAGCCATTCCACAATTGGAGGGCTTCCCCTCATTTTGCAAGTTTTTTTTTTTTTTTGCCACCACAAAGAGTGCGGCTATACATATTTTTGTACGAATCTTTTTCCTTATTATCTCTTTGGGGTACAACCCAGCAGTGGTATAGATGGGTCAAAGGGCAGACAGTCTTTTAGTGCCCTTTGGGCAAAGTTCCAAATTGTTCTCCAGAATGGTTGGATCAATTCACAACTCCACCAGCAATGAATTAATGTCCCAATTTTGCCACATCCCCTCCAACATTTATCACTTTCCTTTGCTTTCATATTGACCAAACTGCTAGGTATGAGGTGGTACCTCAGAGTTGTTTCAATTTGCATTTCTCTAATCAGGGGGGATTTAGAATACTTTTTCATGTACTTATTGACAGTTTTGATTTCATCATGTGAAAACTGCCTATTCATGTCCTTGCCCATTTTTCAATTAGGGAATGCCTTATTTTATGTAAATTTGACTTAGTTCCTTATATATTTGGGAAATTAAACTTTTGTCAGAGTGTTTTGTTATAATATTTTCCACAATTTGTTGCTTTCCTTCTCATTTTGGTTGCATTGGTTTTGTTTGTACAAAAAATTTTTAATTTGATATAATCAAAGTCATTCATTTTATGTTTTGCAGTGTTCTCTATCTCTTGCTTAGACTTAAATTCCTTCCTTTCCCACAGATCTGACAAGTATACTAATCTATGTTTACCTCATTTATTTATGATTTCACTCTTTATGTTTAAGTCATTTACCTAGTTTGAATTTATGTTGGTATAGGGCGTCAGATGTTGATCTAAACCTAATTTCTCCCATACTATTTTCCAATTTTCCCGGTAGTTTTTGTCAAAAAGTAGATGTTTGTCCCAAAAGCTGGGGTCTTTGGGTTTATCGTACACTGTCTTGCTGAGGTCATTTACCCCAAGACTATTTCACTGATCCACTATTCTGTCTCTTAGCCAGTACTATATGGTTTTGATGACCACTGCTTTATAGTATAGTTTAAGATCTGGTACTGCAAGAACCTCATTCTTCACATTTTTTTTTCATTATTTGATATTCTTGATCTTTTGTTCTTCCAGGTGAACTTTGTTATATTTTTTTCTAATTTTATAAAAAAGTTATTTGATAGTTTGATAAGTATGGTGCTGAATAAGTAGATTAATTTGGGCAGGATTGTCATTTTTATTATATTAGCTCATCCTATCCAGGAGTAATTAACATTTTCTAGTTCTTTAGATCTAGTTTTAATTGTTTGAAGTGTTTTGTAGTTATGTTCATGTAATTCCTGTGTTTGTCTTGGCAGATAGATTCCTAAATATTTTATATGGTCTAGAGTGATTTGAAATGGAGTTTCTCTTTCTAACTCCTGCTCCTGAGTTTTGTTGGAAATATATAGAAATGCTGACAATTTATATGGGTTTATTTTGTACCCTGCAACTTTACACTTATTTCTTTCTTGCTAAAAGTTTCCTGCTGGATTTAAATCTTGTGCTAGAGTGGAATGATTTCTTGACTTGGAGTCAGGAGACTTTAGGTACACTTTCAGCTATGTTATTTCATGTGTGACACTGGATAAGTCAGCTAACCTACATGAGTATCAATGGCCTCATCAATGAAATATACTCTCTACATCACAGGAAAAGAATTTTGTAAATCATAAAGCACCACAGAAATGGCAATGATTTATTGTAATTTAACTTATTATTTATATGTGTAAAATAAACAGATAACTTAATCAAGAAATAGTTCCCTGAGGGAGGGATAGGAAGATTATGTCTTAGAGGCTAGCCTATAAGTCAAGTGAATTTTCTTAGTGCCATTTTGTTTTTACCAGCTTAAATGCTCCTTTTGTTTCCTTCTGTCTTTGTAACTGTGGTCCATGTAGACACAATAATTAAGGTGCTATTATACTTGATGATAATGATGTAAGTCAGCAGTGAGAGTCATCTTCATTCTAGTATTTTTATTATTATTATTTCCCACAAGCTTTTGTTCCCTTCTTTCTTCTGGCTAAGTCTCTGGATTTGAATAATGAGAAAACAATGTATGCAATAGCCCCATAGACTGAGGGGCTGCTGCAGAATGTTTTTATCCTTTAATTTTGTGACTCCTTTAGGAATGCTGTGTCATTAGTATTTAAATCACTTCATAAATATTTCACTTTAAATACCATTGTAATGTCTGGTGTATGCCTTAATTTGTGTCTAACATAATGGTATTGTATAGTGAGACAATTTCATCAGAGCACTTATACAATTAAAAAGAGATTTAATGGAGCACTTTATCTTGAGTTTGGGTTGACCATGGAAAGGGAAGCAAAAGACCATTTTCCCTCTGGCAGAATCCCTTCCTTGTATTTAAAGGGTTTATATTTTTTCAAAGAAAAGATAAAGCTGCTATTTCAAAAGACCTACTCAAGCAAATTGTAAAAACTACTATTGAAACAAAAAAACTTCATTCCCTGTCATCTCCACTCTGAACATAAAATATACTCATTGACCTGATTCAGCTGTTGTATCTTGACTGTTTTATTCATATTTATAGCCAGATTTACCACCACCACCACCTTTCCTTTATGTCATACTTCGCCCTTTCTGAAATGTGGTCTCTTTTCTCTCTCCTTCAGTAAACCTGTGAGGTAGGGAGGGCATATGTTATGGTGGTCCTCATTTTACTTCTAGGAACATAGAGATGAATGTGATTTACCCAAGGTCACAAAGGTAATGAGTGTCAGAAATAAAATTTGAGCAGAGGTTCAAGTCCCATTCCTCACTCCAGTGTTTATTAAGCTGCACCATAATAAACTCATGTTTGTAATTACACTCACAATAAAATGATAATTTTGTGAAATTTTAAAGTTTATAGACATTTTAAAGTTTCTGCACAACTCTTGGAATAGATAATGCAAGGGCTAACGTCACCACTTTACAGATAAGGAATCTGAGACTTTGAGAGATGAAATAACAGGACAATATATAGATATCAGGTTGGAAAGGACCTGAGGTGAATTCTAGTCTAACATTCTCAAGAACATAATAACTAACAGAGGTTGGTGACTTACCCAAAATCACAAAGCTAATATATCCTTTGATTACATTTGATCTGGACTGCCCATACTCCATCCCAGCACTATTTCTTCCATATCATATTACCTCAGAAACCAAAAGGATCCTTTTTAACATGATTCATATCAGTAGCCAAATCATTCCCCTCCCTGGGGAGTTAACACAGAGGCAATCAATCTGGCCTGCTAGATACAGATAGGAGTGGGAGTCTAACCTTGACTTATTGAATGTGTACAGATATGAAATTGCCCAAAGGGCTTTAAAAAAAAGACTGTCTGCCCTTTGATTCAGCCATACCACTGATGGGCTTATACCCCAAAGAGATCATAAGGAAAAATATGTGTACAAAAATATTTATAGCCATACTCTTTGTGGTGGCAAAAAATTGGAAAATGAGGGGATGCCCTTCAATTAGGGAATGGCTGAACAAATTGTGGTATCTGATGGTGATGGAATACAATTGTTCTCAAAGGAATAATGAACTAGAGGAATTCCATGGGAATGGGAACAACCTCCAGGAATTGATGCAGAACCAGGAGAACAATGTACACAGAGACTGATAAACTGTGGCACAATAGAATGTAATGGACTTCTCTACTAGCAGCAATATTCTGAGGGACTTTTGAGAAAGAATGCTATCCACATCCAGAGAAAGAACGGTGGGAGTAGAAACATAGAAGAAAAACAACTGCTTGATCACATGGGTTGATGGTGATTGGGGATGTTGACTCTAAGGGATCACCCTAATGCAAATATGGAAATAGGTCTTGATCAATGACACATGTAAAACCCAATGGAATTTCTTGTTGACTATTGGAGTCAGGGGGGTCAAGAGGAGTTAAGGAGGGGAACAGAAGAACAGGAATCATCTAAGCATTGAAAAATATTCTAAATTAATTAAATAAGTAAAATTTTTCGATTACAGAATTAATAAATAAAAAAGAAATTGTCTGAGTTAAACCCAGGAAATCTATCACCATTGGTTTTGGTAGCCTTCTTAGGTTAGAAGCAATGTTTACATCCATCAAAAATATCCCATCGAGAATTCCTATGGGAAATTTATTTATGTATAAGCCCTACATAGAACTGAGAGATGCAGATGCTACAAATGTGCTCCATCAGCCACAGCACAAATATTAGTATGTAAAACATGGAAGGAGGAATAAGCTTGGGATATAGAAAGCAGAGGAGTAATAGAGAGGCAAGAAGTGATCTGAAGCATAAAGAGAAAATTGAAGTCACATCAAGACCCATTTCACTACCCTCCTACTCTCTACCAAGTAATTTAAATAAAATTCTAGGGAATTTGCTCTTAGACTTTCCTACTAGTAATTCTCATGTTCTAAAATCTACAGATGCCCTTGTTTTTACAATAAAATTCAATTTCAATTTTGCTATATGTAGAGTGTAAGTTCCTTGAGGGCAATTTCTGAGATCCATCCAGGGGTCTCTTAGAGGGTGAGGGCTTACTCAGTCTAAGTGTGATAATCCAGGCAAGAAATGGAGATGAGAAGTGCTTATGTGCTCAGTCCCACATGCGTAGGCATCACATAGCATTCTACCATTACACGGAGGTTTGTTTATTATATTGGTTAGTATACTTCTTTGGCACACAATCAATTTTCTACATATATGTTTCCATGGAATTTAACAACAGACATGTAGCCTTAGGAGATAATCAATGAAACATTGTTGCTATAGATGAATGACATAAACAGGGTGACCTAGGAGAATCATTGTTACTTTTGGTCAGCTTTCACAATCAATCAGAATTACTTAGGAGATGAATAACAACACATTTCGCATCTAAGTACAGAGTTAGAAGATAATTTGAGACAGACCAGATTTGGGATTTTCCTCAATTTACAAGTTCTATTTTTCTTGTGTTACTTTAAAGCAGCTGGCAATGTTGCCTGGTTTCTGTCTACAGTGGAATATGTCTTGAAGGTGATTGATGTTTTTGATTTGCCTGGTTTGTAATGGGAGTGAATGTGACTCTGTAGAGAAGGAAGGGAGGGGGGCAATAATATTTAGGTTTTAATTCCATGAATGTAATCTTTTAGGGTAATAATCTGGAGGGGGGAATAATGTAGGATATATGTTTATTCCATAAGTCATTGCTTTTATGTAATTTCTTTTGTGTTGGAGAGAGAACAATAATCATTCATTAACGAGGGAAGTTAGAGAGAGAGGTCACATAGGAGAGTCAGTGGGGGTCTCATTTTCTGGAGGCTGCCTTGGAGCCCCCATTTCACCAGACTGTGACTCTGTTAGACAGAAGGGGTGATGGCTTCCCACAGGCAAGGAATATCTTCTACCACTTTTTATCTCTAGAGAACTTAGTGCACTCTCTGACACATAGTATGCATTTAATAATTATTTTTATTTATTGGAAGGAGAAAATTCTATTGAACTAACTAAAATTCAAGGGTTCTAGCACCAATTTCATTTTCTAAGACATTTATTCCTCTAATTGAAAATTTTTAGCAATTGATCAATCATAGTAGAGTGTTATTGAAGAAAGAGCTGATCTCAAAGTCAGGAAGACAGGTTTAATTCTCTATGGCACACATTTTCTGTGTAAGTCACTTATCTACTCAGTGTTCTAAACAGCTAAAACTTTAAATAAATAGAGAATATTCAAAACTCCACCAGAAGAGGGAGTTTTCCCAGCCAGGATTTCTATATGTCAATTAAAAAATAGATTCAATCTTTTATCTTTAATACTCTCCCAATGATAGTATAAGACCTTATCTCTTCATTCAAAGAATTCAATTCAGGAAACAGTTATATATGTTGATGTTTATAGAAAGACAAAAGAGGGGCAGCTAGGTAGCACAATGGATAGAGTACCAAGTCCAGAGTTGGAAAGAACTGGGTTCAAGTTTGACTTCTGGTACTTCCTAGCTGTGTGACCCTGGGTAAGTCACTTAACCTCAATTGTTCAGCCCTTCCCACTTTCTGCCTTGGAACCAGTACTTTGTATTAATTCTAAGACAGGAGGTAAAGATAAAAAAAAAAAGACAAATGAGACAGATTTCTACCCTTAAAGATCTCATAATCAATTAAGAAAATGAGGTATGAAGAAGTAATTATAATTTCAGAATATAGGGCATGTGCATAAAAAATTTTAAAGTATTATGGAAGTTTGCAGAGGAAAGAAGCTTTTTGAATGAATGAAATCAGGGAAAACATTTTAGAGACAATTCTATTAATGCGGATGCTTAAAAATTTTTAATAGGCATAAATGGGAAAGATTTCTTGTAAGCACAAATAATAGTGAAGAAATTAATAGAGGAAGGAGAGGACTTGTTTCGACTGAACAGCAGAGTATAAGGAGGGATGTATCCAGAAGTTGAATTAGAAATATAGCCCAGAAAGTAGTACTCTGAAAAGGCTTGTGGACTTTTTGTGGATAGTCGAGAGTCATTGAAGGTTTTTGAATAGGAAGTAACATCTATATCTGTGCTTGAAAATAATAATAGGGCAATTAGAGGGAGGAATGAAGTGAGGGAGACCAGTTAGGAGACCTATGTGTGTGTGTGTGTGTGTGTGTGTGTGTGTGTGTGTGTGTGTGTGTGTGTGTGTGTATATATATATATATATATATATATATATTCCCATTCCCCACTCTCTACCCCTTACCTGGGATTAGAGAATCAGAGTCAAGAATTCCAATTAAAATAACAAAGAAATTGACATTTTAAGCATGTATCACAGGAAAGAAATGGTGGTACCACTAAAAGAAATAGGGGATTTCGAAGTGTAAGTAAGTTTCAGGGGCAAGACGGTGAATCTAACTTTTGAGTCTTGCATTTGAGGTGCTGTGAAGGCATGGAATTGCAAGGGTTTCAGTAGGCAAAAGGAGCTCAGGAAGGATTCTGACCTGGAGATATAGATTTGGACAATCATAATAGTCAAGGTGATAATGGAACCTGTGGGAAGGGATGTGATTTACAAGAGAAAAATTGTAATGGGAGAAAAGGCCAAATACAGAGTCTTTATAATGTTTTCATTTATTGATTAGGAATAGAATCCATAAAATATAAAAAGAACAATTAGATATATTGGGGAAGTGCTAGGGTGCTAGGGTTCTTGGGAAGCCTAGAACCTTGAGGTTATAAAGTGTCAGATGCTGTAGAAAAGTCACAAAATATTGTAACAGAAACCAAGCTTCTAGATATAATTAGAAATGAGAGCAAGCCAGAGAGAGAGACAGACAGACAGACAGACAGACAGGGACAGAGACAAAGACAGAATTTTAGGAGTGAGATGGAGGCCAAATAGGAAGTTAAAAAATAGAGATAGCAAGTGTGTAAATTTCTTTTTTCCAAAAAGGGAGAAAAAATACCAGAGGACTTCAAGATGGGCAGGAATAGGAAATGTTATTATAGAAAAAGAGAAAATCGAATGTATTTATAGTTAGAGAAAAAGTAGTAGACATAGTCCTACTGAAGATGTCAGAGTGGTAAGGAGAGTGATATATAGACCTTGAAGAAGACAGATGGGAAAAGGGGCAGGGACTGTTTGAGGGGTTAGACTTAGTAAGGTAACCTCTTCCTCTGAAATAATTGGAAAGGAATGTTTTAAGTGTGGAGAAGAATCAAAGAAGCTCATGTCAGATAACTTCGATTTTTCAGTAATATAGGACAAGCTGGAAAAAGAAGAGTTTGGTGTGGTCCTTCCTTTAGAGATTTCTCTAATCTCTTCTAAGATTCCAGGACTGGCTAATGGAAATTTGACCAGAAGCCCTTGATTTGGGGTATAGTCTCATTTTTAAGAGAATAATGTTTAATATGATTTTTTTCAAAAAGAGTATTATTTGCCAGACCATGTTTCCCAATTTTTGCCCTCAGGAATATGGGTGTTATGATTATAGGTCACCTTGAGAATGGATTAAATAGCATTGATCCCACAGTCAAATCAGAATGGTGTTCTCACAGGCAGGGAGGCAGGCCAGTTGAGCTGTGAGATCAAGAAGTCAGCAGATGCTGCTAATAGACTTAAAAAGAGCGGCAAGTTGGGCTTTAACTCTGAGACTGACTGTAAGCACTGGATAAAAACAGAGATAGCCAAGGCTCTGTACTGGTCTTCCCTAAGCTAGTGCTTATCCTGCAAGTGCAGAGGTGGATGAATTAATAGAAAAGAGAGCAAAAGAATCAGGAACAAACTCTGTGTAGTAGAGCAGAACTATGTTGGAGTGTCCATTCTTGCTGGAGTTTCCTAGCCTGGGTTCTATGAGAGCCCAGAGAAAAATGTGATCCATTAGGAAGTCTGTAAAACTGGGTGTCAAAAAGCCAGTAGGCAGACTGAGTAGAAGCTAAATTTATTAGTATATGAAGGAAGAATGTCAGCAGATTCAGCCTTTTTAAGGTTTTTATAGCTTTTTAGACTTGCTTCGAGTACACAAACACATTCTGAGGCAGAATGGAAATTGGAAATCTAGGCAAGCCTTGGGGTCAGAGGACTTGCTATAGGTGAGATTTATTTCTTTGGGGAAATAATTTTCTCAATTGTTATTCTTATCAGAATATCCCAAGTTTTCAGTAAATCTCTAAGATGGTGAAGGCCTCCTTCAGGATAGAATTAGGCTCATCTTATTGCTGCCAATAAGGAGGGGGAAAGCAGAGATTATATAACCCTATAAATCATTTTCATTGTCTTCTAAGTTTACTTTTTCTGAGCAGATGTCCCCAAAATTCATGATCCACATGTTCATCCACCCTCCTCCACGTGGATTATCTAGGTATGTTTCCCTGTGTGTCCCCAAACTATAGAAGATGCTATATATTTTCAGGAAAAAATTTTGTCTGTCTCATAGTAAGTCCTACATAAATGATGATTTTCTTCCCTTCCATTGGACTATACTATAAACTGGCCTTCATCACATAGTATATGCTAGAAAATATTGACCCTGCATCATTAGGTTACTTTCAACCAAATCTATGATAACACTTTCTGATTATTTTTCCATTTTTCTTCAGTGTAATTGGACCAGAAGCAATGGATTGTTTGCATTGAATTGAAGCAGTACTCCCTTCTTCTTAATCAAGAGATTAGAAGTCTCTAATCTCTTGGATGCCAGGATACCACATTGGTCTCATTCCACTTTATCTATTTGGTTGTTCTTTTTCTACGTCCCTGATTGAATACTTACAATAAAATACACGTTTATTAAGTTCCTACTATGTTCCAAGCACATTGCTAAGGACTATAGTTTTAAATAAGGGGAACAAAAACGGAAGAAAAACAGTTCTTGCCCTCAAAGAGCTTAAATTTTAATGGAAAAAGACAAGATTTAAATGGAAACTGAAAGGGTATTGAAGGAGGGATGTAGGCACAGGGGCATGATAATGATGGAGTCAAAAACAAGGAATAAAATTGGTAAGAAGTGAAGAGATAACTGGGGTTCTGAGCCCTCTGAGATAGAGATTTGGGAAGAATTTTTTGCTTTGGTCTCTAGCTCTCCAATCACAGGGCAAGAGGCAATTAAGAGTAGAGATAAAGTGTGAATTCCAAAGCTAATGCCATCTTAATAATGATGAGGTTGTGTGTGTAGGGAAAGAGTGATGATGGTGGAGTTGAATCCAAGAAGTATAGCTAGTGTGAATTGGAGTCTTCCTGTTCTGTGTGGGCTTCTCATTGGTAGCATACAATTGGGAGACTGGCTGTAGCTGCTCATGTGCTTGGGAATGGTAGCTATTAATGCTATTCACTTCTACAGTATAAAACCCAGCACATATATGAAGTGCTGCTTGTTTGTTGCTATGAAAACTTTCTGTCTGATAATTGTCCTTCTTGCTCTGCCTTCTCCTGTCACAGTGTCTTTGTTTGACCCATGTTATTACTCATTTTCTCTATCCCTATGCCTAGAGAAGACTCATCTTAAACCCTTTTGGTTTTTTAATTGAAATTTTTAATTAATTAATTAATTAAGAATATTTTCCATGGTTACATGATTCATGTTCTTTCCCTCCCCTCCTTTGCCCCCACCCCATAGCTGAAATGCAATTCCACTGGGTTTTACATGTGTCATTGATCAAGACCTATTACCATATTGTTGATATTCGCACTAGGGTGATCATTTAGAGTCTATATCCCTATTCATATCCCCATCAATCCATGTGATCAAGCAATTATTTTTCTTTTGACATCTGACACTCTTTCTATGAATATGGAAGTCTCTCTTCTAAGGTACTAAACCAAGTACCTCTGCTTTACTATGCTTTAATCTCCTTAAGGGGAATGTGAGCATTCCCTCATCAGATCTAAAAAGTTTCCTTTTAACAGCATTTTTATTCTCAAAACATTCCATTCCCTTCTACACCCAGAGAATAATTCATTATAACAAAGAATAAAAGAGGAGAAGGAAATAAAAAACACCAGCAAAACTAATAAACCCATCAAAAACCTGTTAATCAATTCTAAGAGTATATGCAGTGTTCCAAATCTATAACTCCCTGCCTCTGCAAAGAAGTTTGTTGAATTCTCATATCTCTTACTTAGGGGTCTTCAAGCCAAAGAGACATTCAAGGTACAGTCTTCAGTTTTAACTTTTTGCTTATTTTTGTCTTCATTTACTTGTATTTGTTATGCATATTATTTTCCTTGTTTTATTTAATTCATTTCTCATTAGTTAATTTCTTATGAATAATAATATTCTATTATTTTCTTGTACTACAATTTGTCTAGCCACTGTAAGGATGATATTAGAAAATAATTATTGTTTTATTAATTTAGGGATAAAAAGTAGAGTGCTGGCTTGAGAAAGAAGTGGAGTTTGAAGCAGAGATGAAAGAGCATGTTGATTTCAGATGTTGACAATTATAACCATTTTTCTGTGTCAATTACTCTCTCTGGCAGTTGACAGAGATACACAGTCTCAGAGATTCTCTCCCAGGGCTGGAGGAGGTAACATCTTTGCCTCTCTCTCTGTCTGAGGGAAAGATCTGGAGTTCAGTGTTTTCCTTTCCCAACTTGGGAAACACTAGTGACTATCAGTGTTTTAATAGATTGATTTAACTCTGAGAAGACCAAAGAAAAATTGAACTTTGGTTTTGTAAGGGGGAGAAAAGGGTTAATTTTAAAAGAGTTGGACTGGATTATTTAAGAGTGCAAAATCTATTTATTGTGCAAAAAGGAATAATAAAGTGGAGGAATTCCATGGAGAATGGAACGACCTCCAGGAAGTGATGCAGAGTGAGAGGAGCAGAACCAGGAGAACATTGTACACAGAGACTAATACACTGTGGTATAATCGAATGTAATGGACTTCTCCATTAGTAGCAGTGTAATGTCCCTGAACAATCTGCAGGGATCTAGGAGAAAAAACACTATTCATAAGCAGAGGATAAACTGTGGGAGTAGAAACACCGAGGAAAAGCAACTGCCCAACTACAGCGGTTGAGGGGACATGACAGAGGAGAGACTCTAAACGAACACTCTAATGCAAATACTAACAACATGACAATGGGTTCGAATCAAGAACACATGTGATACCCAGTGGAATCACGTGTCGGCTACAGGGGGGAGGAGGGAGGAAAAGAAAATGATCTATGTCTTTAACGAATAATGCTTGGAAATGATCAAATAAAATATTATTAAAAAAAAAAAAGAATGCGGTCACCAGGAATTTAATTTATTCCAAAGAGATTTATTTATAATTTAGAAGTAAGAAAATCAGAGAGAGGATAGGGTAAGATATGTAGTTTAAGCACAAAGTAATTTACTCACAGCCCCTGGTTCAACCTGGGCAGGAAGAGTTAGTCATTAGGCCTTGGCAAAGCTGAGGACCTGGGGAAGTCTCTCTCAAGAGGTAAGTCTCTCCTGAGGTTAGTTGTTTTTGTTTTTGTTTGTTTGTTTGTTTGTTTGTTTTTTTCAGAAAATCTAACAGTTAAGAGTCAGCTTTTCACTCACCATGTGTCAGTTCAAAGGAAGAGATTTTTAGAACAGTCTCTCCAGGAACAAGGTCTCAAGTCCAGTCAGCATATTCTTCACCAGTCTCCACTCCAAGTTGAACTCCCAGTAGAACTCCATTTGGGAAGTTTTAACTCCCTTTTAAAGACACTTTCTCTTATGTCATCTCCTGTGCCTTCCCTGTACTGCTTTAGGACTATCCAGGAGGTAGTCAGTCGATTCTGATTCATCACCCATTATCACACACATGGATCACAGAACTCCCACTTAATTATTAAGTGGGATGTTTACCCTTTTGGTAATTAGATCTAAAAATGGGAAGGGGTTAAAATGTAATATTCATAGTTTGGACTCTGAATCTGTTAAGGCTCAGAGTCCTAACTTGATTCTTGTTGAGATTCAACCAGCTAACATTTGTTATTTTATAATTTGAAGGCAAAGTTAAGAATTATAAGGATAATAGTGGTAGTTTTCACTTAGGTAGTATAAATTTGGGTTAGTCATATCAGGGAGGATTAGTGTAGCCTGTGAATCATAGGAGAAGCTGTTCCTTGCAGAACCAGGGAGTTTATTTGGGTGGATTTAGAATCTCTTAGAATTAGAAATCCTTTATTATCCTTATATATTTCAATAAATATTTTATTATTTATAATAAGAGTCTCTTTAGTGTCTTTGCACCTGGCCCTGAAGGGAGGTTCTCATTTGAGCTTCACTTCATCACTGAAGATACTTTTAATTACATATATCAAAAGTTTCAGGACAATTTGAACTTATATTGGCAAATTTTCCATCTATATTTTATGTAGCTTGCCGTTCACCTTTATTTTTACACCACTCCCATCAAAAGATACTTATATTTTTCTTTCTTTTAAAAAAAAAGAGCTGCTATAAATAATTTGCATAATTATACTTTCTTTCTATCTTTGTCCTTCTTAGGATTTGGGTCTACCAGTGGGATATTGGGTAAAAAAATATGAGGATTTTATTTTGTTGCTATAAATTCAAATTTCTTCCCAGAAGGGTTGTACCAATTCACAACTCTACCAGTAGTTTATTAGTCTTTTTTCCCCCTATATATAGCATTGTATGGCCAATATTGGCCATTCCCATCTTTTCTCATCATTTCTTGCTTTACTGAGGATGAGGCAAAACTAATTTGTTTTGATTGGCATTTATCTTTTTATTTGGAAATTCAATTTTTTCATGTTTTTTAATAGTTCTCAGTTCTTTTGACAATTCTTATACATAGTCTTTGACAACTTGTTTTTGGGGAAATAGTTTTTGGTGCTATACATTTGTCATCATACATCTCTCTGAACTGGCTATATGACTTTTATCAGAGATACAAGATTCAAAGATTTATTTATTTTTTCTCTCCAATCAACCATTTTCATTCTAACTCAGTTGCTCTAAATTGGTACAAAAGCTTCTATTATGTATGTTTTCCATCCATTTATACATCATTTTATTATGATACAGTTAATTTTTCACTTCTCAATCAATAATTCCTTCCCCATAATTCTTCATCTTAAACAAAGAGTTTAACAAAACCATTTAATCCGGCAATTGAGACTAATGGTTTATGTCACTTATTGGCCTCTCCCCCCACCCATTACCTAGCAGAAATGAAGTAAGTACATCTTAACCTCAGTCATCTGTCATCAACATTGCTCATAGAACTTTATGTAGAACTCCCCTATGCCAGTTTTGATTTCTGCTTGGAGTACATAAACATATGTGTGTGTATATGTAGATAGATTAATAGATCACAAATATTTCATCCTGAGAATTAGATCTTCTTATGTTCCCTGAAGAGTGGAATCTATGCCTTGCTTTTCATCTTGACATCCTTACTTTAACATTGTCTTCTATGAAAGACATTTTAAAGTAAAGATGACTGTAATTACTTGAATATCTTGCTCAAAACATGCCTAAAAGCTGGAATAAAAAGTAGAGGCAGCAGACCTTAGTGAGGTAGATTTCCCAGGTTTGGGGGGAGAGGAGGATTTGAAGCCCAAGAAAGGAAAATGAGGGCTCTAATTTCTAGCTACTTATGACAGAATTCCAACAATCAGAGAAATCTAAGCACAAGATACGTTTGAATTGATTCGGGAAAATGTCTTCATGTTCACAAACAAACAATTTCATCCAAAGAAAAATGTCTTCACATTCACAATCACATCCAAAGGGCACAGATGATTTGGGGTAAGAATATTTACTAAAACATTTGTATGTTTTCTAGGGATTATGAGGATAGCCAGAAATAAAAACCAGCCTTAGATATTTCTTCAAAAATAATGCAAAGTGTGGATAATAAACAAAATAAAGTTGCCCCTGAAACAAATTTGACAACATAGAGATTATACTTCATAGAATCTGAGAGCAAAAGCTATAGGAGCAGGCAGCTCCTCACAGTATTCTTTATCTTGTGAGTTTCTTAGGAAAAGGGTAGCTAGATGGAGCAATGGATAGAGTGTCAGGCCCAGAGTCAAGATGGCTCATCTTCCATCTTTCAAATTTGGCCCTATACTTTGGGCAAATCACTTAACCATATTTGCCTCAGTTTCCTCATCTGTAAAATGAACTGGAGAAGGAAACAGTAAACCATTACAGCATCTCTGCCAAGCAAACCCCAAATAGGGCCACAAAGACTTGAATGCCACTGAAAAAATGACTTAACAAGGGCAAAATTTTTGGTCAACAGCAGATACTCCTCCTGATGATGGGGTTAGGAACTTCTTGGTAGAAATGGAAACTGCAAATGTAAAAGCTAAAATTAGTAGTCTAAATTGATTCAAGTGAATCTGATATGAGAATGTGTGTGAGAAACAGAGATTGGATTATATTCTGGAAATTACTTGATCATCACCCCATATCATGGAGTAAACTCAAAGCTAGGAAGTCATAATGAAAAGCAAATGGGAATGTTTTATGTCTGAATGCCAAGTTTCTGAACTATCTGCAATTTTTGCAGGTGTAAAAAATATACACAGAGAAGTAAGATCATGGAGTGAAACAGATATAGAGTTTGCATTTGCAGTGAGATCAGCAAAAAGTTGGAGAGATTTGGTAGAACAAGAATCTTACAAAGATGGGGCTATGGAGAGGTATATTTCTTTGTAGCAGGAGATTTGGAGACTAGGGACTTGGGTTCAATTCATACTTCTGCCACTTTCTCCTGTGCAACTTCTGTCAAAAAATTTTATAATTTACTTTTTTGGTCAGAGGTCCTCATCTGTAAATTGAGAGCCAGAAAGGGTTGGGCTAGATGACCTCTGAAATACTTTCTAGGTCTAAATCTCTAATCCTATAATCAAGCAAATTCAATCAGAGATTTTCCTCTGATCACTCCTGCTATAACTTTAATTAATCAATGTACATTTATTAAGTACCTACTATGTGCTAGCCCCTGAGAATACAAAGGCAAAAGTTAAATAATTTCTGTCTTCAAAAAGCATGTTCTGCTACAAAAGTAAACATGTACATATATGTGTATATATGTTACATATAAAATATATTAGTCTATGTATAGGCAAAACACATACCAAATAAATGCAAGGTAATTTTCATGTGGGAGCAAATAGGTTATACTGATCAATGTTTTACAACTGGCTCTCCAGGACAGAGGGGAAATGGAAAAAAAAAAAAAACTTTACTCAAAACATTTAAAATTAGATTTTCATTAATAACAGTTTCACCATAGCTTTCTCAAGATAATCAACAAAATAATAAATCAAATATTTAGTGTGGTAAATTTGAATTTCTCAGGTGTTAATGAAAATTGATACAGTAAAATTTTAATAATTCCTTTTTAGTGCTGGCTCCAGCACATCTATAGAAGGAGGGGCAATAAGCAAAAGCCTCATGGAGAAGGCACTATTTGACCTGAGTTTTGAAGGAAATGAGGGATTCTATGAAAGGGGTATTTATTATATGTTGTAATTTATTGCAAGCATGGGAGACATGGAGGAACTGAAGCGTCATGACAATACAATGTGAATGGGAGTAATGATCTAGGTGGAATAGTGAAAAGTGCTGGTGTTTCAGCTAGGAAGAACTGATTTTTAAATGCTGCCTTGGGAACTCACTGTGCCATCCTGGATAAGTCAATTAATTTCCATTAGGCTCAGTTACCTGATCTGTAAGATGGGAATAATAATAGCATCTTTCAAAAGGCCATTTATAAAGGATAAAATAAGCTAGCATGTAATATGTTTTTAAAAGATATTTGTTGTAAAACATTCTTTTGAGTTCCAAATTTTCTCCCTCCCTCCCTTCCCCTAATGAATTAAAGGTCAAGAAATGTGATATTAATTATACATTTGAAATAAGAAAAATAGATTTCCATATTAGCCATATTGGAAAATAAACATAAACAAGAAATATAAAGAAAATGAAAAAAAATCATGTTCATTCTGCATTTAGGCTGCATTAGTTCTCTCATTGGATGTGGACAACATTTTCCACCATAAGTCTTTTAGAATTGTCTTGGATCATTGCTGATCAGAAATGAAAAGTCTTTCATAATTGACCATCATACAACATTGCTATTCCTGTGCAGAATGTTCTCCTGATTCTGCTCTCTTCATTTTTCATCAGTTCATATTAAATTTCTTGGTTTTTTTTGAAGTCATCCTGCTTACCATTTCTTCCTCTCTCTTTATTTTTTTCTGTCCTAGTAACAACTCTAGAACAGAAGGCAAAAGCTAGACAAATTGATTTAAATGATTTGCACCACACCACAGAACTAGGAAATATCTGAGGCCAAATTTCTGACTCCAAGCCTTGCTTTCCATCTACTGTGCCTCCTATCTGCCCCATGCTCATCCTTTCTTTTGGCACAATTGCATCCTATCATAATCATATACCCCAACTTTTTTCACACATTCCCTAATTGATGGGCATTCTCTCCATTTCCAATTCTTTGCCACTACAAAAAAGAGCTGCTAAAAACATTTTTGCACGTAGAGGTCCATTTCCTTTTTCTTTGGGATACAGACCTGGTAATGGTATTTCCAGCTCAAAGGAAAGAATGGTTTTAAAACCAGCTCGACATAGTTCCAAATCATTCTCTAGAATGGTTAGGTGAGTTGGCAACTCCACCAGCAGTTCATTAGTCTCCCAAGTTTTCCAAATCCCTTCCAATATTTGTTATTTTCCTTTCTTTTCTGTTATGCCAGTCAATCTGATAGGTGTCTGGTGGCATATCAGAGTTATTTTGGTTTGCATTTCTCTAATCAATGTAATAGGTTTTGCAAACCTTAAAGTATAATATGAATGCTAGCTAGTATTGTTGTTAAGCTTGGAAAAGTGAGTTGTTAAAGGCTTTAAATAACACACAGCACAGTTTGTATTTAATCTTGGAGACGAAAGGGAGCTACTGGAATTTATTGAGTAGAGAAGTGACATGATTTGACCTTTACTTTAGGAAAATCATTCTGGCCTCTGTGTGTAGGATGGATTGGAGAGCAGAGAGAATTGAAACAGTCAGCCTAATTAAGAGATTATTACAGTCGTCCAGGGAAAAGGTGACAAGGGCTTGAACTAAGGTGCTGGCTATGTAAGTAGAAATAAGAGAGGGATTCAAGAAGTGCTATGAAGGAAGAATCAATAGGACTTTGATTTCACGTGTGGGCTGAGAGAGACATAAGAGCCAAAGATGACCAGGCTGTGAACATGATTGACAAGGAGAGCACCCTTATTCAAAAGGAATAACAATGGCACAGCAATTTATATTAAGATATAATTGTTTTGGGGAATGAACTTTTAGATGTGTATCAGTAGAGGGTAAACAGTCTTTTGTTTGTGTGTAGAAAGAAGAAATGGACAAAGAATTTGGGAATTTGATTTGAAACACAGTAGATGGGTAGATACCAGCTATTTGGAGATATGGTGAATTTCTCTGCTCAAGGCAGAGCAGATGATAATTAATAAATTGCTTTAATGATTTTTTTAAATTCAAAAAAGCAAAAAAGCAAAACAGGGAACTACTAAATGGATTTGATTCTACCCAAGAAGGAAAAGCTGTTTGCTGAAATAGAATGATGAGAACCTTAGTGGGAAGTGAACATTCCAATTTAGAATCCATGATAAGGGAGAGATTTTGGAAGAAGAAATTTCAAAGAATTCAAAGAGAATCATCCAGATTCCTCTTATAAATCTCAGAACTCTAGTGTGAAATATGGAAAGGAAATTCAATCAGCATACTTCCTATGGCAACTGATTCCATTTTTGAGTGTATATGATAGAAATTGAAATTGCCTGGCCTTTTCAGATTCCATCCAATGTTTCCAGTTATGTTCTTTGTTGTCAGAAAGAGAAAAAAAAAACATAACAGCCCTTTAAAATGTTAGAAGGCAACATTTATGTTTTGTTGTCTATTCTACAGATTAAAAATTTTACTTTGAACAATTTTTGACTTGCTTATTCTCAAAGCTAATCATCATTCTGATGTCTCTTTGCTGAAGGCTCTAATACTTTCCAATATCTCTCCTAAAAAACAGTATCTCTAAGTGCAATATTCCAGGTATGACTTGCACAATGGATAGTATAGGAAAACTACCACTTCCTTTCTTCTAGACACTATTGTTCAATGCAGTGTAAGATACTTTTAACTTTTTTTGATGATCAACTAAGACTGTTGAAATATTTATCTTGAAGTCCACTAAAATCATCAGAAAAATTACTACTATTTTTTCAACTCATCAAAAATTTATCATAATAACTACTGGTTCTGCTTTTATTAGTATTAGTATAACAATTATATCAATGAGCATAATTTATCTACCTTTTCCACACATGCTGTACTTGAAGCAGATTTCTCATGAATACAAATACAGGCCTTGATTAGTTTTTAAAGAATATCTTAAAGAATAAAAAAAAATATGGTGGGGGGGAGGGAAGAAAAGAAAATGATCTTTGTTTCCAATGAATAATGTTTGGAAATGACCAAATAAAATAGTGTTAAATAAAAAGAATAAAAATATTTTAAAGATAAGAATTTAAAGAATATTACAACATATATTCCACCAAGAGGAAAAGAGGACATGAAAATATTAGTCTAGAGGTCTTGATGATGAATATAGGGAAATAGTATTGGCTGGCATAGGATCATCTGTGGCAGATACTAGATGTTCTCCAAGGTCAAGTGGTTTGGGATAGAGATAAAGGCCTTAGGATCCATGGGATCTGTTGGTATGGATGTTGTGTGGTGTTCTCCTTTGTCTCTTGGTTTGGGAGAGAGAGAAGAGATTCTGGTTGCCAGCATCTTGGGCTAGACCTGGGATAGACCTCAGAGATTGATGGCCTTAGTCATGTTGTTTGGGCCATTAAAATGGTTATTTTGAAGTCCATTGGGTGGAACCAGAGGGGTACTGTCCCACATCACATGTTTTGGGATGAAGATAAGCAGGTCTGGTGTCCATGGGATCCCTTGGTGTGGACTCTGGAAGAAAGGTGTTCTCCTGTGTCACTTGGTTCAGAAGCACTGGCTATTATAAGCAGACATGGAATGGATGTGTGGAGTGCTCTCATCTATCATGTAGTCTGAGATGTAGATAAAAGGGCTTGGGGTCCATGGGCTCCTATGGGATGACTCCTGGGGGGTGGGGGGTGTTCATGGCCCTCTGTCTGTTTTCTACATGGGAAATGGAGGTTAAAATCTAAGCCATCACCTGGGTTAGCCCCTGACCCAGCCAGAAAGGAGGCCATGTTGGGGTGGGGTTCCAACTGTATGTCCCTGAAGATTTGTAGTCTTGGTGCTCAGCCTCAGGAACTTCAGATTCATGGCCCTAAGGCCAGGGATGTATGAAGGATAGGAGTTTTTCTAACTCTTCAAAAATGGAAATGCCATGGGTTTGCCCTACTTTTTCTAGTTGATTTCCTGCATAGCTCAGTACAAATCTTCTAAGGAAAGCATCATGCCCCAGTTCCAACACTGTATTGAGTTCCACTGTCCACCCTCCTTCTGTAATTGGTTGATTATCCTCTTGTAGATGGTACATAGTTTCTTCTTGGTTTCCCTCATACTCTAGATATCAGAGGATGCCCACACATGGAATAGGACTCAGAAGGACTCTGGTCTCCAGGAGTTCCCTTAGGGCACAGTAGGGTTAGGCTCCTATCTTCCTCCAGTGCTTGATGATTTGGTAGCTGATTCTGCAGTTGGTGGTCTATTGTCAAGCTTCTTCAAAACTAAACAATTTCTTTCTTCAAATTTATTGGTGATTTCTATTGGTCTTAGAGAAGGTTCCTGTGCTTGATGATTGGAGCTTATCTTCAAGCTGTTGCATCCAGCAATGATTTTTTCATACTTCTCCCATTTCAATTTTATTTTAGTAGATTTGCCTTAATATTCTAGTTTGTAAAACTTCTTTTGAATGCTGACTCTGTCATCCAATGTGTTAACTATATAAATCATCCCTGATTCCCCAGCCCCATCCAACTTTGTGGCATCTGAAAATTTGATAAAAACATCACTTAAGTCTCCCTCAAATTAAATAGAATTTTTTTTTTTAGAAAGCCAAATGCCAATACCATGGGCCCTCTATTACAGATTTCCTGTTAAGTGGTCGCTGAGCCACTGATGACATTCAGTGTCTTTCGAGTCCAAATATGAGTACTGTTTTCTAGTCCTCCATTTTCCATCTTGTCCTTGAGATTACCATTAGATACTTAACTACATGTTTTGCTGAAATCCTGATGATTTATATTTATAGTTAAACTTTGCCCTATCAAAAAAGTAAATGAAATATTTCATTATTTTTCCCCTGGCACTATCTATTCTTGATAAAAATCATACTGGCTCTTTTCAATCATCCTTTCCTCTTCTATATGCATACTATCTATCCTTTTCATGACACATTATAAAATTTTGCCAGGAGTCAAAGTAAAGCTCATTGGACTGTAGTTTATAGCCTCTGATCGCTTCCTAATTTTGAAAAATAAAAGATTTGCCTTTCTCTGTTTATGTGGCTGGCTCTAGGCAAATCCCTCAATTTCTCAGTACCTCATGCAGTTTATGTGGGTACATGGCTGCCTGAGAAGTATAATTACTGTTCTTCATCACATTGTTTGTATATCAAGTCGAAACATCTTAGGACATACAATGCTTTTCTCTGAAGCATATCGGATGAACCTGAAAATCAGACAAGGAACTAGTAAGACTTAGTCCTTATCTTAGCTATCATTGAGATGACAATGACTTGCCATTACAGAAATTCTTTTGATTTCCCTTTTGTATCCCTTCCCTGCTATGAATCTTGGAGAAGATCACAGAATTAGAAGTGATAAGTCTATGTCAAAAGGGCAGAAAAACTGCCTCTTTTTAAGACATCTTAAAGTTTAAAGACTTAAACAATGTTCTCCTTTGTATAGGAGTATGTATAGGCAATAACATGGCACTGCTTTTTCCAGTTATTTTGATATATCTCAGAGTTAGATGGGAATGCAGATTAGTGGAGGGTGAAAGTTGTTCTAGTTAAAATAGATGTCCTATGGATTGATGTATCTAAAATCACAGAAATTCATGTCATCACTGAGAATTCAAGTGTGTAGAAAAAGAAAACCTAGTTATATATTCTTTTTGATTTATTCTATTCTAGATCCTTGATTTTCACATTTCTCTCATTAGTTGTTGGGATAAGGAGCAGTTAATTAAATCAAAACCAGCCTACATTTCATTGGGTCTTTAATAAACCCATAAATAATTAAAAATCAATTAACTCCCAGCTGAGCTAGGTGTGATAGTCACATTTCTTTGAAAGATAAAAAGTTTAAGGGATAAAAAGGGAAGTTAAAACATGAAAGACCATGTTATTAAGGAAAGCAAGCATGTCCTGTGGTACATCTTTCCAGTATGACATTTGGGATGATAACTGTGCCCTCTCATAACATGCCCCTTGGTGCCATATTTAGGAACAGAAGTAAAGGAGTCTGCTCTGACCCATCATAGTACAATTTCTATTTTTCATGTTTCTGGGCACAATTAGCAAAATGGACTTCAAAGAGGGAACAAGAATAATGGGGTTTGTAATGTCTTTGATTAGTATTTTCTTGGTTGATCCTGGATAGAAATGGCCAAAGCAGCCCAACTTCTGTGGCTGAAAGGGTAGGAGGATGGATGTCTTTCCCATCATATAGCATATACCTCTGAGGTACATTAAAGACCTGCAGTCCCTTTGTCTTGATTGTTTCTTTGAGAAAGGATGGACAAAGATGGAGTTATAGTAAACTTCCACTTTGCCATCCATTATCATTAACCATGTATCTTTCTATAGCTTTGTAATAAAATAGAAGGTATTCTATGTTTTTTTTCAAGACATGCAGAAACAATGGATAGTACACTTTTTTATGTTTTCTAAACCTTAGGAAGTCTGAGGTTTATTTTGGTCACAAAGTGTTGTAGTGGTTGTTTTTTAAAAATCCATATTCTGTATCCAACAAAGGAGTATTTGCTAGTTTGACTCAACATCCCAAAGGTGGGAATCTTTTTCTGCTTCCCTTCACTGCCAGTTGTGCACTGACTACCTGCTGCTCCCCAACTAAGTATCTTGAATTTTGTAGTTTAATTGCCACTTACTCAGTGGTATTGTGCATAAACACAGCAGCTGCTGTGGTATATTGGAAGGGGCTCAGAAAATCTATGGACACTTTTCAGCCTTGTCGAGAAAGCCAACAAATTTGGCCCCAGCTGCAATTCTCTAACAGCTTGGCAAAATAACACCTTAACAAAAAAGATTCCAACTCATCGGAACTCTGCTTACAATATGCCTGAGACGGCAACTACAGAAAATTACAGAGAGCCATGGATTCTAGCAGTGAAACGAATGGAAGGTGAAGACCATCTTTCCTTCCCTCTCTCCCACTGAGGGTTTTTATGATGTGTTCGTTAGTATGCGCTACTTGCTGGAGATAGCCACTTGAGATAAAAAAGCTAATATGAAATTTGGATATCTTCCTGTTACCTGTAAAGATTATGTTCATTTTGGTTAAGCCAATTAAAAATGTGAAACCAAAGGGGAGCTGCTGCAGAAACCTTGACAAGGAGACCTTCGTGAATGCAGCCCTCGGAAGATAATGAGTGCTGTGTTTAAAAATGAAGGAGGCGGTTTTATGATCATGTTTCAAGGTTTAGTGATGGGAAAAGGGAAAAACAACAATACTCAAATCTGAAGTACTTCTAGGGATCACAATTGAGAATGTTTTAGGAGGAAAATACAAGTTACAACCTCTTATTTTTTCCATTTTTTTCCATATTCCAGCACAATCCAGGCCAGGGATCATTGAAAGAAAAATGGATAGAGCGTATTTCAGTTCTATTACTGAATTGCTGTTTCCCCTTGGATCATCCAAATTTCCTGTGCTTCTCTCTAGTATTACTTGGCATGCCTCTGAGAAGAGAAAATATAATATTTGTAAGGTTTTCCCAATAAGCTTAGAAGATAGGTACTATATGATGCCAAATGATTCTTTGTTCCTGTCCCAGTTCTAATCATCTTTTCAGAATCTTCAAAACTATAGTGTTCTGAGGCTGTAAATGAACCAGGGTCATCCCTCTTAAGACAAACATAACCAGCATTCTCTCTGCATCTTAATGAAGCTGAAGTAGTCTAGCTCAAATCACTGATAATAGTCACTTACCTCAACTACTTTTGGAGATCTCTGAGAAGCAACAAGGAAGAATGAAAAGAAATATGGCCCTTGAGTTTAAGAACTTGTATTCAGATCCTACCTCTGTTTCTCATTGCCTTTGTAACTTTGGGCAAATCTTTTAAATTCCCTGAACCTCAGTTTCCTTATCTGTAAAAAGAAGGGGAAAGAATAGATTGGTTTAGATTGGGTATTTTTAAAGTTTTGTACGTGTGATGAATCCCTTTGGTAGTCTCTAAGGATCCTTTCTCAGAATAACATTTTTAAATATGTAAAAGAAAATGGATAGAATTAAAAAAGGAAACCAATTATATAGATATATGATTTAAAAAAAAAAAACAAGTTCAAGGACCCCAAGTTAAGTAAGTTTAGACTAGATCACCTCAATGGGCCCTCTGAGTTCTAGATCTATGTAAACCTTTCTCACTAACCTCTTTTCCTTTAACATGCAGGTCAGATACCTAAGGTCCCTACTTTTTCCCTCAACCACTATTGTCCTCCACACCTCTCATATTTAACTATTTTGGTTTAGTAGGTACATAATATATATGAATTTGTTAACCTCACATTTATGCTGCATATATTTTTACTTATTTTATTGGCTATTAAAATGCAAATTAATTATGAGTAGGCATTGTTTCTTTTATTGCACTTGTGCCAGTGTCTTACACACAAGAGATTTTAAATAAATGCTTGTTGATTTATCACCTGAGGTTAGAGACTAAGGTCTCTGAACTGAGTGTGTCCTAAAGCATCATCAGACTTCTGCAGCTCAATAGCATGACCCTGATCTATTCCTCTGTGGATCCAACTTCCCTGGTCTCTGAACTGATAACTTCCACAAAACCAGACAAATGAGTTGGGTGCTATTCTAAGATTCCTCTCCCACAACTTACAGAACTTTTGATGACTACCAATTCCTTTGTTCTTTTGAGAAAGGATTAAGGTGGACACATTTCGTAGTAATACTGTGATGTTGGTTATCTAGCCTGAGAGTAACATCAGTCATCAAGGATGACCATCAAGAGAGTCTTTCTTTGTTTTTGTTTTTTTTTAATTTTGTCAAGAAAAATTTTCCCATGGTTACATGATTTGTGTTCTTTCCCTCCTCTCCCCCCAGGCTCCTACCATAGCTGACATGTAATTCCCCTAGGTTTTACATGTGTAATTGATCAAGACCTATTTCCATATTATTGATATCATTTCGAATCTACATCCCCAATCATATCCCCATCGACCCCTGTGATCAAGCAGTTGTTTTTCTTCTGTGTTTCTATGCCCACAGTTCTTTATCTGTATGTGGATAGCATTCTTTCTCATAAATCCCTCAGTAATTGTTCTAGATCATTGCATTGCTGCTAGTAGAGAAGTCCATTACATTTGATTGTGTCACAGTGTATCAGTCTCTGTGTACAATGTTCTCCTGGTTCTGCTCTTTTCACTCTGCATCAATTCCTGGAGGTCTTTCCAATTCACTTGGAATTCCTCCAGTTCATTATTCCTTTGAGCACAATAGTATTCCATCACCAACATATAGCACAATTTGTTCAGCCATTCCCCAATCGAAGGGCATCCCCTCATTTTCAATTTTTTGACATCCCAAAGAGCATAACTATGAATATTCTTGTACAAGTCTTTTTCCTTATGATCTCTTTGGGGTACAAACCCAGCAGTGCTATGGCTGGATGAAGGACAGACAGTCTTTTAGCCCCCTTTGGGCATAGTTCCAAATTGCCCTCCAGAATGTTTGAATCAATTCACAACTCCATCAGCAATGCATTAATGTCCCTATTTTGTCTGGTGGCTTTTTTAAAGTGAGGAGGAAACCTTTGAGCATGATCTAGAATTTACATTCAAGATTAGGAACTCCAAACATCCCAACATAACCGTAGCTAAGGGCTTTTCCAAAGCAGCACCCTGAGATTCCTCTTAGTTCAGTGAAAATCAGCTTGTTGATGAAGACAAATTTAATAGACTTTCACAACTAAAACAGAGGTGACCAAACCTAATTGTCCATGCCAACAGGCAAGGATCTTGATGATGAGGATAATGACAATAGCTAGCATTTATCTAGCACTTTAAAGTTTATAAATTACTTTACAAATGCTATCTCATAGATTACCACACCAATCCTGTAAGGGAGATGCTCTTACAATCACTATTTTAATGATGAAGCAACTGAGACTGAGAGTCTATGATTTTTTTCAAGGCTGTTTAACTAGCAAGTGTGTGAAGCAATATTTGAACTCTTGCTGTCCTGATTCAGTCTGGCTCACCAGCCACCATGTCACCTTGTTGCCAGTAACTCACATAATGCCCTAGGATCAATTAAGGGATTAGAATGCTATCTCCTGTAAGATGTGTTACCATTTGGAGACACTTATTCACACTATGCTGCATCATGGATGGCTGTCCTGGACTATGTTCAACCTGGTGCTCTGGCATCAAGATTAATGACCTTCTTTGCAGTTTCTGCAACAGCAGCATCAGCATCAGCATATGGAGACTGGCAGCCAAACTCATAATTCTCTGCTCTCTCGTGTCCTTTATGTACCTTTAAGATAGTTTAGCACATGTGGAAACACATATAAACATACATGAGGAGGGAAGGGATATGAATTATGTAAGCAAAAGTAGATGGTTGCAAATATAAAAATTAACATCTTCAGAAGCTCTAAGAAAGTCACTGTTGATCATAACAATGTTCAAATTGAGTATTCTAGAATTCTTTGTATTTTGGACAAATCCCTCAACTCAAAAGAAGAGAGCAAAGAATCTTTTATATAGAAAGACATATATAGATGTCTATATTGAACCTTGGTATTGCATGAGGCATCCTCTGTTGCAGAGATTCTCAACTCCTTTATGAAGTCATTTCTGGTTAACAATATAGTGGGAGGATAATATTTTGCACTGGGAAATATGGGACTTCAAATGCTTCCCTCTCTCCTTGCCAAAAGATGGATAAGAACCTCTGAAAACTGAACAAAACTCAAGAATTGTTAAAACTTATATGCACCAAAGTCATACTTATATTATATCTGTTGCTTCTTGAGAAGGGACTATATAAGATGTCCCAAAACTCTTGGTGTAGTTTTGAACTCTATTAGGTTGAGAGAGACAAAGAAAACCAGAGAAAGAATTACATAGACCAAATACATGTATATTATCATTGGTGTAAGAAAATACCTCTAATAAAGCAGATTGCCACTTTCTCTGCAATTTACTGTCTGGGAGAGTTGTCTAGAACACTGACTTGACCAGTCACTGAAATAACTTGCCCAGTTATTTTTGTCAGGTAACATTTGCCAGGCATAATTTGTCCAAAGTTGAATCTAAGTCTTATCTAGGAACAAGTCTGAATAAAAATATTATATTCTGCTTGCTACCTCTCATAAAAAAATATTAACTAGCCTCTTTATCCTCCCCTACATCTTTAGAACAATAATAAATATGAGTAACTCAAAGTAAATTCTAGCTTTATATTGTTGGAAAGTATATACCTCATCCTTGTTATCTAAGTATTAAAACAAAATATGATATGGTCTTTTAATGATAGGAACATTCAGGATACCAGTAAGGAACTAAGAAGTTACATTATAATATTCATTTTCCTTCTAAGTTCGTACCATTTACCATCAATGTACAAGACTAAAATCATCAGGTCAAATGATATGAAGAGGGAATTTTCAGATGAAGAAATTTAAACTATCTTCAGTCATATGAAAAAAAAGTTCCAAATTACAATTAAGTAAGGTAATCCAAATTAAAACCTTTCAGAGGTACCATTGTCACACCTATCAGACTGGCTATCATGATGAAAATTGAAAATAATAAATGTTGGAGGAGACATGTAAAAACTGTTGTTGTCTTCATCAATAAGCTGATTTTCACTGAACTAAGAGGAATCTATTATATAACTATTATATAACCTTTTTTACTATAATTCTGTTTTATGATTAAAAATTTTATTAAAATAATATATATAAAATAAAAAATATCAAGACAAACTATTTTATTAAATTTTATAAATTTAAAGACATTGACAAATCCAGTGACCAACCATGATTCTAGAAAATTAATGATGTATGATGCTACCCATCTCCTGTTAGAAGTCATAAATTCATGATACTGAGTGAGACATCCATTTTTGAAAATGGACAACATAAGCTTTCATTTTTCTTGATCGTATTATTGTTTCTGGCATTTTTTCTTTTCTTTTTTTAAATGGAATAGGCTAGAGTAAGACAAAAATAAATTCTTGTTTATTAGGAGAAAAATAAAATAAAGCTAGGGTATAGAAAATGTGACACTGGACAGGAAACAGGAGACCTGATGTCTGTATCTTATCTTGTCTGTGTGACTCATCAAGTTATCCTTTATCTCTCTGGTTCTTCTGTTTCTTGCAATAAATAATAAAGTCAAATTAGAATCAGGGATTCTTTACCAATGGTCCTTGAAATTAAAAAAAAATAGCGAAAATGAAGGGATGCCCTTCGATTGGGGAATCAAATTATGGCATATGTTGGTGATGGAATACTATTTTGCTAAACGGAATAATGAACTGAAGGAATTCCATGTGAACTGGAACAACCTCCAGGAATTGATGCAGAGAGAAAGGAGTAGAACCAGGAGAACATTGTACACAGAGACTGATACACTGTGGTACAATCGAAAGTAATGGACTTCTCTACTAGCAGCAATGCAATGATCCAAGACAATTCTGAGGGACATATGAGATAGAACATTATACACATCCAGAAAAAGAACTATGGGAGTAGAAATACAGAAGTAAAACAACTGCTTGATCACATGGTTCAATGGAGATATTATTGGGGATATAGGCTCTAAACAATCACCTAGTGCAAATATTAATTTGGAAATAGGGTTTAATCAATGGCATGTAAAACCCAGTGGAATTGATCATTGGCTAAGGGAGGAAGGAGTGTGGGAGAAGAGAAAAGAAAGAACATGATTCATGTAACCATGGAAAAATATTCTAAATTAATTAAGTAAATAAACTTAAAAATAATAGCTATATTTTATTATAATTCATCTCCCTTGGAATTCTGTGTATTTTATTTTAATAATTTACAAACATTGGTCTGAGATGAGGCCTATAATCTTCAATGGAATCATGATGATTTTCACTGGTATACCAAGAGAGTCCAGATTATAACAAAAGTTAAGATATTTCCTGAATTAGATGCTCTTTTAAATATTAGGATAGCTTGACTGCCCAATTAAAATCTCTCCCCACTCCAACCCATCCTCCATTCAACCATCAAAATAATTTTCCTAACACATGGGTCTAACCATACAAACTCAGCACTCAATAAACTTCAGCTGCTTCCTATCTCTTCCTGAATCATATATGAAATCCTCTATTTGGTCTTCAAAATCTTTAATAACCTAACCCCTTTCCTACCTCTACTTACCACCTGACTTCCATCTGTAAAAAAAAAAAAGGAGGAAAATGGAGGGATACTCTCTTCTTTTACTAATGGAGAGGGGTGAAAGGGTTTGTCTCACAGGAGAGATGTGTTTCTCCAGTGAGAGGGTGAAGGGAGATGTGAAGGAAAAGGGATATGGGGAAAACTGAAGATCTGAGGAAACTGGCTATGCCTCTCCTTTCCTCAAGTTTAGCTGACCTTACTGAAAAGTTTTTAAAAACTGGTTCCTTGGGACCTAAATGAGTTCCTAAGATTATTAATTAGGATACTGTTGAAGAAAATTCTTTTTTTCAGAAGTGGTTGGATTAAATAACCACTTTAGTCCTTTTCATTTCTGGACATTTGTACTATTAAATACAAACCACCACAAATCCTCAACTGATCTCAATGTTTATATAATATATTCCTGTTTTTACTTTCTTATCCTAAAAAGAAATGATGGCTCAGATCAGAATTCTTCTCTCCCAACTTTGGTACTGTTTTTGGTAGTCTGTGATCCTCAGAAAAAGTTGCTACTTTGGTTTCCCCCCATTGCAGCCATCAAAAGCTTTTAAATCAACTCCTTTTCCTAATTACATAGTTCAGTCTGTTCATGCTCTGTCACTCCCAGGGACTCAAAATCCATATCCTTTTCCATCACAGTGTCCTAGAAAGATTACCAGACTCAAGAGTAGGAAAGTCTGAGTTCAAATCCAAGCTTTGCTACATACTCATTTTTACAATCTCAGGCAAACCAACTTAAATCCTTGGTCACTGGGTTTCTCATCTGTAAAATGAGATGGCTGACCCTTCCAACTCTAGAAATTCTATTATTCTTTACTCTGTATGACTTTTTTTTTCTGTAGAATCATAAATATAAAACTGAAGGGAACCTTAAAAATAATCTAGCCCAATCTCCTCATTTTATAGATGAAGAATATGGAGGGCAGAGAGACTGTGATTTACTCAGTCACCTGGGTCATAAAGTGTAGTGATGGAAATGAAATTTATATCCCTTCATTTCAATTGTGACATTTTTGTCTCCTATGGTACTCTTACTGCTGTGACCCAAGTTGTAGTTTTTCAGTTTTCAGTTACGTCTGACTCTTCATAAGCCCATTTGAGATTTTATTGGAAAAGATGCAGGAGGGATTTGTCATTTCCTTCTCCAACTCATTTGACAGATGAGGAAACTTAAGCAAACAAGATTAAGTGACTTGCCCAAGTTCACACAGTTAGTATCTACAATTGGATTCAAACCCTGAAAAATGTGTCTTTCTGACTCCAGGCCCAGCACTCTATCCACTGCATCATCTAGCTTCCCTCATGACCAAAAAAGAAGACATAATAATAATTTCTCCATGCAATTTATTTAAACTATATTTTATCAATGCATCTGTGATCTTATTGTTGTAGCTCCCCTCACCCCCAATAGGGCACATTAATATATTAATGCTTTCTTTTACTAAAAGATTATTACATATGTTGTTTGGGGTTTTTTTAGATTTAACCCTAACCATTGCTCAGGAAGGCATTCCTCTAGAGCCAATTAGGTCTAGCTAGACCCAGTTAGAGAGTGGCTTAGAGTGTAGGAAGATAAGAATTCAAATTTTGCTCCAAATACTTACCTTATGTACCTGGGAAATTCATATAGCCTCTAACTTATAATTTATATAACCTCTAACTCATATAACTCAGTTTCCTCAACTTGGAAATGGGAATAATATATAATAATCCATAATAATATAATATATAATAATATAATGGGAATAATACCTTGTAAGATAGGTCAAATGATATCATATTCCTAAAGTTCTTAGCATGATACCAGGGACACAGTAGTTATTTACAAAATGCTTTTTCTTTTTTGTTTTGATCCTCTCCCTTAATTCCATGGTTATCTGTGCTCAGTTATCCATCTGTTTTCTTTCTTTTTGAACTAATCAATAAAAAATAAAACATTAAATATAGTATATGCTAGAGGCTGTGCTAATTGCTGAGAATACTAAAGAAAGCCAAAGCTCCTGCCCTTGAGGAGCTTATAATCTAAAGGGGGAGAAAACATGCAAACAAATATAAATACAATATCTTGTTTTGTTTATATGTGTCTTTGGTGATACTATTTCTAGAACTTCTTGTACAGAACCTATAGTTAGAAATAAGCTACCTATTATTGTACTCACTATTCGTCTCTCCATCTGCCTTTGGGTAACTAACAAATCTGATTCTTAGAGAAACTGAAGTCTTCTAAGAGTTGTAATGTGATAGCATTGCTGCTGAAAGGACACTTGCTTTAAGGAGGATGGAATTGTGTTCTGTTTGGGACCATTGAAAGTCCTACCTAGTTTTCCAAGAATAATGTAGCCAGCTCTGTTCTTCCTACTCAATTCTTGGCTCAACTTATTGTAATGGGGTATCTTTAATGTTTATCCCAGATTACTGTCTTAATAAATAATATATCTTTTCATAGTCATGACCATAGGAATTATTCATCCATTTGGTTTTTCCTGAATAATTGCCTAATTTCCTTCAAAGAATTGTGGTACTCACTTGTATTTAAATCACAGTATAATTTCATTTGTATATAGGAGCACCTGAAAGCCCACTCTACTGATGGAGGATCCTTTTTCCATTACAATGCTATTTAGAAATTATTTAAACTTGATTGACTTTCATCTATGATAGCACAAAACTCCTTTGTTTTATATGTATCTCCCCATTTACTGTCTGGCTTAACAGATTTGGGGGGATGTTTATTTCTTTGTTATTTCTTTTTTTTTAATCCTTACCTTCCATATTAGAATCAATACTCTATATTGGTTCTAAGGCAGAAGTGCAACAATGGGTGTTATGACTTTCCCAGGATCACACAGTTAAGAAGTATGTTTATTTCTATAGTTTTATGTGGCAAGAAACCTTTTATTTGAGTAATATTTCCATGAAAGACACTCTGTTGAAAGAATGAGCCTATAAATTTGACTTTCAGTCTTCAGAAACAAACACTTTTCCATAGTCAACAGCCACTTTTCAGGGGCTTGTGTGACTGTAAAAACAATCTCTTAATCAAAATCATCTCTGAAAGCCTATTGCCTTCTAATATTTTCTTTATAGATATCCTGATCAAATTTTTAGAAATACAATTTTTTTTCCTACTCCACTCATGTGGCCTGATCCAATAATGCCCTATGAATAGAGAGAGCTAAATAAAAATTTATCAATAAGAATTATATTGGAATGTGAATGGGATGAACTCAGCCATGAATAGAAACAGATAGAAGAATGACTTCAAAAAAGAGTCCAACAATATGTTATTTGCAAGAAATACATGAATCAGAGTGACAACACATTTTCAATAAAGGGACATACAAACATGGTTTAAAAATTATTGAAAACTAATCCAATCCTAAAGAATGAGTGAGTCAAAGAATAAAACATAGAAAAATCAGTAATTTCAATGAAGGTGATGACAATAATGAAAAAAAAATCTCATAACATATGAGATCCAGTTAATGTAGTAGTTTGGGGAAAACCTAAATCTCTAAGCACTTACCTCATTAAGAGAGAAGGAACAAGTCAGTGAATTGAACATGGAGCCTAAAATTAAATTTAAAAAAATTAGAAAAAGATAAAATTAATAATCCCAAATTAAAAATGAAAATGGAAATCTTAAAAATCAAAGGAGGGATTAATAAAACTAAAATTATAAATAAAAATTGAACTAATAACTAATTATAAATAAAAATAAAATAAAACAAGGACCTTGTTATATAAAAATAATTCATTGGTTAATTTGATTAAAAATAAAATAAATCCATATTATGAGTTTCAATAATGAAAGAGCATATGAACATAAAATTAAAGTAATTATTGGGAGTTTTTTTGCCCAATTATATATCCATAAAACTGGTAATATTAGTGAAATGGATGAGTGTTTATAAAAATATAAACTGCCCATATTTCAATTGAAATGTTTAAATAATCCTATCTCAAAGACTAAACAAGCCAACAATGAACTCTTGAGGAAAGAAAAATCTCCAGGAGGACTAGATGAATCTACAATTCTACTAAGCCTTTAATGAACAATTAATCCAAATATCATATAAATGATTTGGATAAAATAGGTAAAGAAAAGTCCTAACAAATTTTTTTTATGATACAAATCTATTTTTGGTAACAAAATCAGGGAGAACATAAACAGAGAAAGAAAACATATCCTTAATTAATATCAATGCAAAACATTTAAATAAAATAATAGCAAGGAAATAACATCAATATACCACAAAAAATATCATACTATTACCAAGTAGAATTTCTACTAAGAATGGAGATCTGGTTCAGTAATAAGAAAACCAGCAGCATATTTGTTCATATCAAAAGCAAACAAACAAACAAAAACAACAGAAGTCATGAAATTAAAAGAATCCATATAAATAGGAAAAAAATGCAACAAAAGTTCCTATTGAAAACATTAGAAAATATAGTTATCAATGATGACTTTCTTAAAATGGTAAATAGTATTTAAAAACAAGAATAAGAATTATCTTTAATTGGGATAAAAATTAAAACCTTTACAATAAGATTAAGGACTTCCACTATAAATGCTACTTAATATTATACTAGAAATGCTAGCTATAGCACTAAGACAAATAATAAGGACCTGAAAAAATGAATAATGAAAATACAAAATTGTGACTCTTTGTAGATGTTATGGTAACATAATTAAAGAATGCTAAAGAATCAATTTTAAAACTTGTTTAGCAAAGTTATTGGATTTCTAAAAGTTAAAATTAAATTATGAGGCTATTAGTAGCTTTAATAGCTCTATTACATCAAAGAAATAATAGTAAAGCTTTAGAATTGCTTAGCTTACTACTCTATTTGCAACCATGATGAATTGAAATTCACCACCAACATGGGTTCTTTCAAGTTCCAAGCTCCAGCCAGAAGAGAGCAAACAATCTCCTCATCTCATCTTATAGGCAGTTTTCTCCACTCACTCGCTCTCCCCTGTCACATCTCAGGAACCAATCATAGTTCCTTAATTTGCCAGGCACCTCCCAGGGGGGGCAATGCATATGGGATCAGTTTCCTGTCTCAAGGGTTTCAATTACCTTTCTCTGAGGGTTTGCCTATACTTGCCACATCTCAGTGTTAAGTCACTGATTGATGATGTCAAACAAAGTGACAATAGGAAGAGAAATTCCCTTCCAACAGATTCAAAATAGACCCTCATAAAATATTAGCATATTTCTCCGTACTATCAACAAAACCCAGCAGCAAGAGATAGAAAGGGAAATACCTTTTAACACTACTGAATACAGTATATAATACATGCCCATACAAACTCAGGTACATCATGAATACAATTACAAAACACTTCACAGAAATATAAACAATTCTAAGCAAATGGAGAACTATGAATTGCTCATGGGTAGGTCAAGGGAATAAAATGGGAATGAAAATCTAAGGGAGTTTACTTTTTCTGTTCTGTACCAATCAGACTTTTAAAGAATTGCTTTATGTAGCTATGAATAAAACAGAAATCTAATATTTCAATTCATCTGGAAAAACAAAAAGTCAAGAATATCAAAGGAATCTGTGAAAAAAAGTAAAGGAAGGTTGCCTATGAAGAACTTAACTTGCATTTATTAAATTTAATTTCTTTTCATATCATTTAGTATAAACTAATTCATTTTATATAAACCTTTCAATAATATATGAAACTAGAATGTAAGAAAAGCTAGTCCTAGCTGTTTATTAACTGTGTCAAAACAGTAGTAGATAAGGAAAGAATTAAGAGCTCCTGTTGTAAACCTTCTTATGTAAATTATACATCTTTACTATCTCCTGATTTTGAAGAAAAATAACAGAAGCAATCATAGAGTCAGTTGTAAAAGTAGTAATATTTGTATTTCTAGGAATATAAGTCAATAGTAGAGTCCTCAAATTTTATGACTCAGAGAGACAACTTCCTATATCTTTAAATTTCTTCTTGTGATTTGTAATATCAATAAGCCTTTTTACTAAAATATTATCTGAAGATAGTAGTGATAGGATCGATAAAGTGCTTGGACCTTGTACAAGAATTTATTAACCATAGCTAACATACTTTGAATATTGGGTTTTGTTAATCAGTTATTTGTATCAATTGTCAAGATCCTAAAAAAACACACTGTGAACATCCACAAGAGGTCTTTCATCCCAAATTGGGAATGGGGATTAATCACTGACTCTATTTACCCAGAATAAAGACAATTTTCAACTCAGAATTTTGACTCAGAGATTTCTTTATTTCTTACATCTGGCTTATATGAATTCAGCCTGAAGTTAGGAAGACCTATGTTTATGAGTTCAAATCTGGTCTCAGATACTATCTGTATGAGCCTTGGCAAGTCACTTAGCCCTGTTTACTTCAGTTTCCTCATATGTAAAATCATCTGGAGAAGCAAATGACAAACCACTCCAATATCTTTGCCAGGGGGCAGCTAGGTAGCACAGTGGATTGAGAGTCAGGCCTAGAGACAGGAGGTCCTAGGTTCAAAGGCAATGCACAATATTGACTCCAAGATGGAAGGTAAGGGTTAAAAAAAAAATTCAATATCTTTGCCAGGAAAATCCTGAACAGAGTCACAAAGAATCAGACAGGACTGAAAAAAATGACTGAACAACAAAAACTATACAGATGTGTGTATACATATTCATATATGTATATACTATATATATATGTATGTATAAAATATGCACACACACACATATATATATACACACACATATATATATATGTATATATATATATATACATATATAACATATAATGCCATAATAGGCTGATTTACTTTAATTGCATTTAACCTCATGGCTTTTTAGTCTTCATTTTTCTCCAGATATTAGAATCCAACTTCATTGACCTTTTTGTTATTTCATTTCTATAAATCCTTGCCACTGTACTGGTGTGGCACATATATAGTATCTTCCCCCTTTTCACTTATATTCTTTTCTATTTTTCCTTCCCTGTCTTCCTATAAGATAGTTATAACCTTTTCAAAGGAAGAAATTTACATTTTTCTCCTCTTATCAATATCTTCCTTCTGAGATTACCTTTCATATTCTGATTCTGTCTCACTGTCTGTCTCCTGTTTACACAATATCTTGTCTCTTCTGTTAAAATTTGCACTCCTTGAGGACAGTTGATTTTGGTCTTTTTTGTACTTACCAAAATTCTTGACACATGGTAAGAACTTCAAAAATGCTTATTGATTGACTCAAAATATAGATTCTATTTATTTTTAATGCAATGGAATAGTAATGGAATACTGCAGCTAAATTATTTGCTTGTGCAATATATTTTTATAAACTATAGTATCTGTACGTTTTTATTCCATATATTCTGAGATTCAAAACTTGCCTAAATCCTACTGATGTGACACAGTTTTGTAGACTCTTTTGATAATCTTATATGGCTTATTGAATCACAAAGCAATCTCATGATATTTGAACCTTTCCTCTTTGTCCTTAGCACCCTTCATAGTTTATATTCCTTGACCACTACTGATTTCTTTAATAAAAACAATATCATCCTGGACCTTTCCCCAACCCACCACTAGTCAGCCAGTCCCAAACTTAAGGTACTGCCCAGCACCTCTGATCTGAGACTGAAAGAGAGAATAACTAATATATAAAAGGCAGCAGACTATATATAGAGCCACATGTATTATCTAAATACCTTTAGCTATAAAAAAAGTGAGCATTTTCTATTATTTCTATGAAATGGAAATAACTATTATATTTAACTAAATGATCAGAAAACCTGTTCTTGGGTACTAGGCAAGACTATACTTACCAAGTGCAGAGCCAGAATCAAATTGGTTAAGATGCAGTAAATCTCTTTTTGGAACAATTTGGCTTTCTAAATGTTGGCACAAGGACAATGGGACAATGAACTTGCTCCTGACTACATGCTTCTTGATAAATGACAGTGATATCTGATTTTATGCTAGGAATATAAAGAATACTCTATTTCCATGGATTATCCTTAGATTCCATTACATCTTTTTGTTAAGTAATCTTAGTAACTCATATGCATATCTACAAAATATAGAGAAAAGAGCAATAGCCTTGCAGATAAAGGATTTGAATTTCCATTCTGTTATATACTCCTTATATGACAATGTTGGAAGTCTTTTAACCTTTCTGATGCTCAGGTTACACATCTTATGATGAAAAGGCTGGAATATTTATATCTCTCAAATCCCTCTAGTTCAAAGTTCTCTCTGATCCTGTGTTAATTCTGATTGCATTTTAGTTATTATAAAATCTAAATGTGATTGTAAATGAAAGTGAGTTTTTTCTTTTAACACTAATACCCTTATCACAATCCAACTTTAACTGAACTCTATACTCTATCTTAGTTGTGGCTGTCAATATCATTTCTTTAAGATTAATTTTCTAATACTATTGTACTAACTGTTCTGTAGTGTACACAAAAGAAATATAATTAAATAAAGCTGGAAAATTTGATAGAACCAGATTGTAGAAAGTCTTAATTATCCAGCTGAGGGGGTTTTATTTTGTCCAATAGTCCATAGGAAATACCTGATAGTTATTGGAGAGGAAAATGCTATATTCATATCTGTATGTTAGGAAAGGAGTTGTGAAATTTTGGAAGAGATGTATGGGGGATTAGAATCTACCAGGAGAGCCAAAGAGTTTGTTTTAAGATTAGTTGGCTAAGAGGACAGTTATGTGATCAAAAAGAAAAAAAAATGTAATTGGGCAGGATTTCATGGGGAGGGTAGATGGTTAGTTTGATTTCATAGATTTTGACTCTGTCTTCATGGCAGAATGACCAAGGGAAGCTGTTCAGGAGATAATGACAAGGAATAAAGCAAAGTTCAGAGTCAAAGAAATTAAGTATGGGCATGTAGTATTGGGGGTCCCTGGCACTGAGAATCCTGATTAGATTATAAATTCACAGAAGAAAAGAATTATACCTTCTCTTCACTCAGTATCCTCTCTATAAGAATCTATTATATAGAAGTTTAATGAACTTGATGACTAGCTTATTTACTTTATCCATTAGAGTATTCCTTCCTCTAGCACTCCTATTCCTGTCTAGCCTCAGAAGACAGAATAGAGAAAAAAATTCCTGTTTTAGAGACAATACAAAACTGTGCACAGGGGGTTGGACATATTCAGAACTCTGCTGTTTAGATGTGGGTTGGGTTATGCAAGATTTAAATTCTTTTGAAAGTAATTTTAGGATAAAAAACTTGCTACTTCACAGAATCTAGAAGTGAATATTTTGGAAAAGGAACCATAAAGATGCCTGCAAAAACCACTTACTGCACCAGAAGATCCAGAGTTAACTTTTGGAGAGGGTTAAATGCATTTATTTTGAATGTACACTCTTATGCCAAAGGGGACTGCCCCCTAATTGGCTTTTTGTCAATGCACCTAATGTTGATTTTGTCCTTTTATCTCTTTTATTTTCTTTTTATTCCCAAATTATTGTATTTTCTCTTTAGAAACTGTAATATTGTATGTTCCTTTAATTAAAGTTTTAAGTTTGGTTATGTTTACATGATCCTTTGTGATGACTAGTCTCCCAAAGGATCCGGGGGGGGGACAGAATGTGTAGTTGAAATTTGGTTCCCCAGGACTGCATTCCCCAGAATTCCTTTAGTATTTCCCAGCATTCCTTTCCTCTGTGTCCTCATGTATGTGCTTAGGTTTTGTTGTTAAAAGTTTCTGTAACCACACCCTTGGTGTTGCAGTGAAAAAATTGCTTCTCTGCTAGAAGTATTTATATTTTTAGAGGTTTATTAAAGATTTAAGAATCAAAGAAAATACAAAATAAGAAAACACGTGTCTGGACCCAGAGGGCCTATTCACAACCACTCATATCTTGCTTGCTAGGTAGAGATGTGTGTGCCCAGACTTGGAAGCCAAGAGAGGTGGAAGCCAAGAGAGCCAGAAGAAGGCGGAGTCTGTCTTAAAAACCCCTCCCTCCTCGAGGCCCAGGTGATGACCTCACCTGAGATTATGGGGAACTATGGGAGCTACCAAGGTCTCCTGGGAATTGAAGTCCAGGGTTCAAATCTCCATTTTTACATTGGTCTCTCTTTTTTCCTACTAAAATGGCTGGAAAAACACTTTTTCTCTCTCACTTTACTTCCTTTTACTTTGAGTTATTAATAAATCTTATAATACTTGGAGTATTTGGATGCTTAATTTTAATATTATAGTTACATGTTTTTATTTCATGTAAAAAGTATGTGACAATCTTTGTGGGAAAATAAAATCCTTTACAGAGAGTAACAATGTTTATGAAACCACAGATGTAGATTTGGATACATTTTATATAATATATGCATACATATATAAATATACATATGTTATATATATTCTATAATGTACATATATATGCTATATATATTCTATAATGTGTATGTGTGTATATATATATATATATATATATATATATATATATATATATATATATATATATATATACTTTAGGCAATTCCAAATCATCCTGTTCTCTCTTGCCAAATGCTTTCCCCCCTACTCTCATAGAGATGAGTACATAGAGGGAGGTAATACAGAAAAAAGGGAAGAATGTTAGAGAACTTGTTTTAAACTCCTAACTCAGCCCTTTCCTGACTCTGTAACTTCCTCTCTTGACCTGTTTTCTTATGTGTAAAATGAAGGGGTTGGGTAGGTCAGGTTTAGACCTCTTGCTCATTGTGCAGGAGGCCCATGTTCAATTCTCAACTGCTGCCCCTGATACTGCCAGTCCTCAGCCCAGAATATCAGTGTGTTATAGTAGAAAAGAGCCTGAGTCATTGGACCTCTGATATTTACTAACTGTGTGAACTGTGGCAAATCATTGACCATCCTTGGACCTTAGTTTTCTTTTCTATAGAGAGTGTTGTACTAAATGACCACCAATGTCTTTTCCACCTCCATATTTATTATCTTATGATTAGATAACGTCTGTGGAAAGGAAATAAGACTGAGAGTTGGTGGGGGAGGGGGCAACTGGGAGTGACAGTTGGGTCTTGTGACTAGTACTTCCTTCCTGCTGGCTTCTCTTCCTGCTTGGTGTTGGAGTTGGAAGGGTTGTTGGCTTCCCAGTCTGAATTTGGTGTGCTTATACTTGGTTCAGCCCAAAGACACAGGCCCAACAGCTCTGAAAGTTAGAACTGTTCTTATTGCTTTATGTCTACTGCTAAGATTCTGAAATTGACAAAACTAGTACAGAGGACAGAAGTGGGAGAAACCCTCCACCAGCCTGTGAGGCCTGGCCTTAGTTCCCAAACTGAGGAAGACTCCAACCTTATTTAGGGACATTCCTTGCCCCTCTTTCCTGATGCCTCTAAAATCCAAACTGGTTATTAAACTTTATCTTTTTTGAATTCCCAGTCAAATAAGTGGATTATCTTTTCTGGGGCATAGAGGGAGCTGAACATCAGTTCAGTCATTCAACAACAAACAGTTCCTATTAGATCCCTGTTGCTTCCTCTTGGCATGGGGGCATCTCTCTCCTTTGCCTCACCAAGCTATATTCTCTCTCTCCCCTCAACTCCTCCATACTCTGTTACAAACCTTCCACATCTCCCATTTTTCCAATCCCCCATATTTCCTCAAATAAATATTACACTTAGGAGGTCCATTTTAGTTCTAAGTCTTTGATGTAAAGGTGGAAAACTTAGCTAGTGTTTTTCCTTCAAAAAACATTGTTAGGTCATCCTGTTTCTAACTTCCTACAGAAATTGTTTTACATACTATTTAATCACATGCTGAGAAAATGATTGTATGATGGAGAGATCACTAGATGAAAAGCCAGGATGCCTGACATCTAGACCTCTTTTGGCTATTAAATTATCAGATGATGTCAGACAAATCACTTTCTTTTTCTGGGTTTCAGGTTCCTCCTATTTGAAGTGAGAGATTTGGCCTAGGTGATATTTAACGGACATTCTAGAACTCAAATAACCTCTGTTTTGTATTGTTATTGAGTGTTTTAATATGTTTATGTGATGTTTGCAAAAGACTTGTGTTTCAGAATTGGTAAGTGTTATAGGGATAAGGAATGGATATGTGATTCCCCTAATAGTGGGAACTTTTAGATGAGGAAACTTCCTCTAGCAATGTAAGTCATCACCATCTCTTAAAATAAGAGTTTTAGAGAATTTTCTGGGACAATAAGAAGAGTAATTTTTCCACTGACTCTGTCTCTGTTTACTCTCTGGCTCTGAGTCTTTCCCTTTCCCTCTTCTATATATATATCTATCTATACCTATTTATACCTGTATCTCTCTGTCTCTATCAATCTGTCTGTCTGTCTATCTATCTATCTATCTATCTATTTACAGGAAATACTGACACTCAAGTTATCTTAATTATAGAGAATAATCTCTGTATACCTCAGTAAATTTTATTCTTCTTTTACATCTCCCTTAGTCCAATTTCATAAATATATGGGATTCACAAAAGCCTCTGAAATGATTAATCAGATGAAGGAATATGAGATAAACTGATACATGCTTTTTGTTAATATGACCAATAATTACTTTCCTCAAAAATAGGATGTTTGTCCTGCTGGTTCATGAGTAGCTATTTACTCAATTTAGTGCTCTTAAAACAATACTATATTTTGGTTAAAAGTTAATTATTTAAATCCTTGCCCAAGAGTTTTCTGCCATATTCACACTATTACCATTTAATATTTAATATTATTTGACATTTACAATAGCAGTGATTTATCAAAACATTTATTCCATAAAAAAGTACACATTAATTTTACTTGTGGATTTTACATTGAAGGCTCTTAGAAAATGCCATCCTGGAAAATGTACTTGAATGCGTAAACAAACCTTAAAGTGAAAAAAAAAATAAGGCAAGTGATTGTACTAACAAAATACATTACTGCCTCTGGTCTTACCTTTCATACACATTAGCAAGTGATAGTGTTTTAGCATGCATGCATATTCAACTAAAGTCCCCCTTTTATAGTCATAAAAGCCATGGTGACTTGGGTGAATCCTGATCATGGAAGGCTGAATTTTCCAGCTGCATATGTTGTCCTTGGAGGGCAGGGTACTTTTTGTTTGTTCTTATGTCATTGTGTCCTTTGTACATAGTAGGTGCTTATTAAATGTTAGTTGGATTTGATCTGTGTATACTTCTCAGGAAAGGTTAATTTTTCTGTTGTTCAAAGGTCAGGCTAAATCATTTGGGTGAGGTTTATCACGAACTGGTTGTTGAATTCTTTGGGTCACAGAAAACCTAGAACTGCTATGATGCCAAAGAGGAAGTATGCACCCCCATGAAAAAAATAACGTTTTTGAAATGTTAAACTATGTTGTTGATAACATCTATGCATGCCTGAAGACTAGAATAAAACAATTATTCAAGTAGTTTAACAGATGTCTTCAAAGATGAAAACATAGCTTTAATATGATTGAGGGCAAGGGAGCCACACTTGAATGAAAGAAAAAAAATATTGATAGTGGGCTACAGATGTTCTCTCAAGGACACTCCTGGAACAGTATTACCAACAATGGTATTCTGTGTAAAGCTCTATTGTAACTGCTTCTACTTTTGCTAAGATGACTTTGAAATAAAAATGGTAAGAAACTCTAATGTCTTCCCCAAGAAAGGAGCTGTGAAGAAATCGGAGCTGGGCTAGGCAAGTGATGAGAAACATCAAAGCTTGAGTGCAGCAGTGCAACCCACATGGCCATAGAAGGCTCACAAGAAGGCAGAATGGGGTGGGATTGCAAGGGAAGCTGAGAGGTTCAGATGGCTTCTGTAGGTTGCACTTATTTAGATTCTGGACATTTCTGATTTCTTATCAGCAGAGGAATATTGGGCTACCAGAATTGTAGGCAAGCTTTAGTTTTATTTTAGGGATAAATGTGTTTTGCCTACACATGTTTTTTGTGTGTTGTAAAAAAAAAGACTAATCATTTCCTTTGTTTCTTTATAATATACTTTTTTTAGTTTTAAAATTAGAATAGATTGGCTACCATTAAATTTCTGGTTCATTTGAGAAAATAAAAATCATATTCAATTCAATTCAGCAAATACCTATTAAACAACTTGTTTACAAAAGTCACTGTATTAAGTGCTATGGTTACAAAGACAAAAATGAGATGGTTCCTGCCCTCCAGGAACTGTGGTGGCGGTATCAAGTAGGAAGATGACAACATGTACACAGGTAAGTAAATATCCTGTGTATAGAAAATAATACAATATAATTTCAGAAGAGAGATCATGGCTGGTATGGATAAGGAGTGTTTCCTAATATAGAGGTGGCAATTGAGCTGTGCTTTGGAAGAAGTTAGGAATTCTGTTAAGCAAAGGTGAGGAATGATGGAATTCTCAGTATATGGATCTGCATGCGCAAAGGTGAAGAGGAAGCAATGGAATACTATATACAGGGAATAGCTAAGACAGGCCAGTTTTATTGTAAGGAGAATACTCAAAGTGGAACAATGTGAAATAAGACCCGAAGGGTAGATGAAACCAGCACATTCAGAATTTTGTGCTGTCTGAGAACACCATCATCTTATAGAAATAGAGTGAATAATATTTCAAGAGACTTGCTATAGAACATTATAGGAATATGACAAATAGAGGCAAGGTGCTAAGTATAGCCTTATGAACCAACTCTTCACAAATAGAGGAAAATTTGATTTATAGTCCTTAACTTCTAGTTACTAGAGAGGTTGTAAGAGGAACTTCCTACAATATTGATGCTTGTTATCTTTCTTTTATTGTTATCTGGAAAGAGCACTTTTTAAGAGAGTAAATAGGGCAGTCACTGTGTATCAATGAGGAAAATTGATAGCCCAGCAGTGGACAGCTGAGACCGGCAGGGCGCTACGGCTGAATACAGAGTCATTGATTTTCTTCCTTTTTCAAAGAGACACTACTCCATTTATTCTGTCAAAACTCTTGCTTCCAAACCATGTTGGTACATGCCGGGGAGCAGAGAGCACACATTGGTATTATACCAGTTTTGGGAAGTTTTAGATCCCAAATAAGACAAATATTTTTGCAGACCATGAGATCCAAAAGGATTTTAAGATCCTTTGAATTATAGGATCTAATCATTTTATGTTTTATTGATGAACAAAATAATTTCATAACAAAATTTCATAACAAAAAATAAAATTATAAAATACATAAAATTATTTTGTAATAAATGGGCACATAGTCAGGAATTAAAGGACATATTTTTTCTGGTTAAAAAAAGTAGTTCATGTCCATTTTCTAATCATTTTATGAATTAGTTGTTTTACTTTTAGAAACACACATAAACAGTAGTCTATTTCTTCTGCTTCTCTTTTTCTTTGTTAAAATATTTACTTTGAAATTCTCATGAATATAAATCAAAGTAACTCATTGAAAAATTTAAAAGACTATTCTGTTACAAACTGTATTTTATTTTGGGGAGGGGGGGGTATGCAGTCTCATTGGTGAAGAACACTTCCTTTACCACTATCCTTTACCAATGGAGATCATCATCTACCCTGCAAATGATGGTATTTGTGAGTTGCCTCGACCAGTGGCATCAAACTCAAATAGAAATGGGGATCACTAATTCGTACAGAAGTATCCTTGTAGACCACACATGTTGACTTAGAAAACCACATATTAACAGTGTCTATGTTCTCATATTTTTATTTAATTATATGATTTTCCAATTACAATTTAATTTGGTTTGGCTGCACTCAGGAGTGTTGTGGGTGGCATAACATGGTCAACATATTTGGCACTTCTGGTCTAGAATACTAACAATGAAAATGATTTGTCTGGGGTCACAGGGACAAAATCTGGGAGAGATAGGAGGGCTGTTAAACTTGGTTCTTCCTGACTTCAAGATTAGGTCTCACAAAAATCTCATTTCAAAATCAAAGCTCAAATTTGAGATCAAATGAGAAAATGTTTGTAAAAGTATTTAGCCCAGTACATGACATAATAATCAATATAGAAATGTTTATTCCCTTTCCTTTCCCTGTCCACCAATTGATTCTCCAATATTGAAATTTTATTCATCTATCAGAACAAATACTTCTGTTACATTTTTAAAAAATCTACAAGGCCCCATCTTCCACAGTTGAAACATTCCCGGGAAATGAAAACATATCAATAATAAATATATGTAATACAGTAAGAAAAAAGAATATAGTCATATGTAATGCTAATTGGCTAATTTTCTGTTTAAAGTCATTTTGATTCTTTAAAATAATCATAAAAATTGGAAAAATGGATATAAACATATATTTTAAAACTTTTTGTCATGCATATTTAAATTATCTTCCTTTTTGGCCTGACTCAGTGAAGAGGAGAGTCAGATATGACTGTCTACATTTCTACTCTAGAGATATGAAGAGTAAAGTTAAAGGAATAAAAATTGTCATTATTATATCTTACATCAGAGACTAGATTTGAACTAAGGTCTTTATGACAATTGGTCCAGTACTCTTATCACCTGCTCAACCCAGCTACCTGAAACATAAGGAAATAAAAAGAAAAAGACTGAAATAAACATTGTTTTTCTTCCATAGAAATATTATATTATGGAAAAGGCCCTGATTGGGAAGAAAAAGACCTAGGTTCTGATACCACTTGTGCTGCCAAATGAAGCAAGTCATCAAGACTTAGTTTACTCATCTGTAAAAATTAAGTCATTGGTCTATAGAAGGTTTCTTTTATTTGGGACCCACAAACTTTATTTTTTTTAAAACCTCATTTGAGATAAATGGTTCCTTTTAAATTTTCTATTGTATTTTATGAATTCAAAAACAATATTTTAGGAAAGCATCTATAGACTTCACTTGCCTACTAAAGCAGCCTATGACTCGGCACAGGTTAAGAACTCTAGACTCAGAAGTATCTTTAGGTTTCCTCCTTTATCTATAGAACAATACTTATTGCAGGGGCCAAAGGAGGGGAGAGAATGAAAAGAGAATAAGCATTTATTTATCACATTCTGCATACCAGGAACTGTTAAGAGATTTAAAAACATTATTTCATTTGCTCCCACAACAACCCTGGGATGTAGATGATATTATTATCCTCATTTTAGAGATGAAGAAACTGAAGCAAACAGAAGTTAAGTGGCTTACCAAGGGTCACACAGCTAATAAATGTCATAGGAAGAATTTGAACTCATGTCATCTTAACTCTAAGTACACTACTCTACCTATCTGCTTCTTGAGATGATAAAAGAATATTTAGCTATTTGGAGGGTAAAGAACCTTTCCATGAATTATGTGCCATAGCCATGGCCACTGAATATTGTATGAACACATAAGTGGCTAAAGTCAGAGTCTGATGCACAAAGGATGTTAGAGAGATTTTTTTTCATAACTCACTATGTATTTAGAAAGATTTTTTCCTTGGATACAGTAAAGTAGAATTCTCAGCTGTGTCTCCAAGAAGCTGTAGCTTGTAGAGTTGCCACAGCATAATAAAACCATGTTGCCAGATGAGCTAAACTAGGTTAATATTGATAGGACTCAAAAGCATTTATGAAGCAGGGCGATGTCTACCTCTAGCATACGAACAGGTTTTGTTTTTTGTTTTTTCCTGGTGAAATGGGTAGATGAGAACAATTTGTTCTAATGGCCACGAAGGCAACAAAAGCAGGTAATATGGAGTGGCAAGAACTTGCTCAGACATCAAAGATGTCAAGGTTGTCCATTGCATCCCAAGTCACCACACAGTTATAGGGATTTTTGTCTCATCCTTTGAATTTAATAACTCTTTAGAAAAGAGATTTGGGCTGATGATTTGGGACAACTCTTCCTCATTTAAATCCTTACTCACAAGTCAAGATATCATGCCCTGATGTCATTGATCCTCTTCAAAAACACAGCAACAATCACTCATGGCAATCTAATAGAAGCAATATCTACTGAGGTCTCTGTTGTAGTTTGGACTTTTATTTTCCCTTAAAAGATACTGAAGCCAACTTCAAAATTAAAATTATTCTGAAGGAGCTAAAGTAAAAACCATAATATGAAAGCCAACAAAGAGACTCTTGCCTCAGGCTTGAAGAATGAGCCAGTATGGCCAACAGACAATTAATACTATATTATTGCTGAATATGCTTTCCAGGTGGTGATTACGTTAACTTCATTTTGTTAATTACTAGATTGCCTACATATGTCTCATTAATTGACCCCAAATCCGAATCTCAAACTGGCCTGTAACAGACAGCAAATAGTTAACACATTACTATAACAATACCAGTGGGGATATTCCAATAGAATTTAGATGCCAGGAAAAACGCTCAGAACGGCCTTTAAAAGATGATGCATGGAGGCAAAGGACACATTAATCAGGACACGAGGCCAAAACAATGATATAAGAGGCCCTTTTCCCATCACTATTGTGAAGCAGCTGCTGAATAACCAAGACACACATAAAATACTGCCCCAGAATGGCAAATCTAATTTCCAGGATAAACATCAGCATCCATTTTTTTTTTCAGAATTATAAAATGTTTCACTAATGAACTAGCATATGTGCATTACTCTTGCAAGTGGCTTACCACCAGGGAGACCTATTTTGATGCCATGGAGAAAGGTTCTTGGGATAAACTAGGAGGATTTGATTGACCATGATTCTAGAGGAGTTATGATGAAACACATTTCCCTTCTCCAGATGCAAGTGAGGGACTTGGTTCAGTGTGAGATCTATTTTTGGACATGTTATAAGGAAAAGAAGGAGCAGCTGCTGCAAGACAGATGCAACAAGGTTCCAGAATTCTGTGGTTGTGAGAGCTTGGCTTTTGACTGGTAACAGTTGTAGCTACAGGTGACAGTGAATCTAGCTCCTTGGGTGGACCTCGTGAGTTGGACTAGTCTCCCTCTCTTGTGACTGTATCCCTTATTCAACAGCTGATTCCTGTGTCCCTGTGTGTGTATCTTATGGGAGATAGAATGATTTCCAATAGAGCTGTTCAAGACATCCAAGTGCCAACTGTCAGTGAGAACTCTTTCCTCTTGTCCTGTTCCTGCTACCTTCCATTCCTTACTTTTATATATTCCCACTTTTATATATTAACTATGGGAGTTTAATTTAGCTAGTTGTAGAAATTAAAATATTAGGTAGAAAAGTATTAAATAGTGTAGGCTATCAACTTGATTTGGAGGGAGGTTATTTATAGTTTTGAGATAGATCATCCCAATTCCCTTCCCTTCCTCACTTATGTAAATAAACAATTATTTTAGATATATTTACATATATGTATATTATTTCAGTATATTATTTCAGACATGGCCGATGCAGAAATTTGATGGTTTGAATATGCATAGATGTTAAAAGATTTTTTTTTCTTTCTCAGTGGTCATAGAGGAAGAAGAGAAAAAGCTAGATTTCTCTTCATTGAAAAATAAAATTTTATTCAAAAATTTAAAAAAAATAAGCTAAGCCAGGAGCCTCTGAAGTTCATCAGGATCTGAAATGGTTAAAACAGAGAGATATGATTAGGGTTAGTTATTAATTGTAACTAATGAGTAGTCAGCTCGATTTAGTATAGAGGAATGATTGAAATGATAGTTACAACAAATAAAAATATAAAAAAGAGGTCCACTAAGAAGGATTAATGGAATTCAAAGTTGATAAGGCAACATAGTAGATCCAGAGAAAAACACAGAGTTCTCAATGAGATCTTGTCACAGAGCAAGTCAACATATCATATTAGAGTGAGGTGTGATCAGAATCAATGATGACTAATAAAGGTCCTTTGGGATGAGAATGGGTAGTTTCAAGGGAAATATTGCAAATTCTTTTTCCAGGCTTTGTTGTTGTTTTTCAATTCTGCCTGACTCTTTATGACCCGATTTGGGGTTTTCTTGGCAAAGATACTAGAGTGGTTTGTCATTTCCTTTTCCATCTCATTTACAGATGAGGAAACTAAGACAAAGAGAGTTAAGTTACTTCTCCAGGGTCACACAACTAATAAGTGTCTGAGTCCAGATTTTAACTCAGGTCTTCCTGACTCTAGGAAGCCACCCAGATGCCAACCTTACTTATAGTACCATGTTACATAGACAATGAACATTAAAGTTTACTAAGTGTAGGTTCCTCTTTATCAAAGTGATTCTATCTGAGATGAAGTATTTTTTTTATCTTTTTGAGATCAGGAATAAGGAAGTTCACAGTGACCCATTGTTCCCAGACCTGCTGGTCAATCAGTGTTGCTGGTGAGGTGTCAATCTTTCATGTAGTCAAATCACCTCCTCACACCTGTCATGTAGGTAAGTGCCCCACCTGTGTCAGAATTGATACACCTCATGTGCAAAGTGTCACATACATGGAGAGGAACTGAAACATAAGGGTCAATCCCCTTTTCCTGATGTGAACCTATCTTTGTCTTAATCTCATTATGAAAGTTGTCTTATAAAAAGCTGACACATCTTGAAACCTTCTAGATCCTATAAAAGGTCATTAAAACGGGTGACTGAGATTTTACTTGATTCAGTCTGAGAGGATGGTCTACTTGGGCTCAGAGAGTTAAATGGCTTCTCTCTGAGAAGGCCAATTGGTACTGACTTCAGTGGTTTAACATTTACTGATTTATTAACAAGGATAAAATGGATTGGGTGTTGGGTTGAGGGCTCGGAGATTTCCTATCATTGACAAATCTAACTTTTCCCAGACCACTGACCTTGCAGAAGGTCTCTTTGACCCCCAACAAATGTTGGGACTACCCTCACTCCCTCACTATCTAGATGTCCCCAATTTCCTAATTTACTACCTAGGCTAAGCCCACACAAAACAGAGTCTTTAATGGAAAGCCAGAGAGAGCAGTTGAATCAGAGGATGGTATCAGTAGTGACCAAGGCAACTCAGCAGTTCAGGTGTTCTTGAGAGGTCTTGAGATGTTTCTTCAGTGTCTGGGATTGCAGAGGAATCACAAGAATCACAACAGATGGTTGAACGAATCTTCCACAGGAACAGGAGAGAGAGAGAGATCAGCTCCAGAGCCATTGCTTGCTCTCCTCCTCTTCCCTCCTCCAAGGCTGTTAACTGCCCTAGACTCTTTCTACAGGATTCTAAAGTCTACCCCTGTACTTCCTGGTTTGTTGCATTCCATCCAACTTCTTTTTCCTCTCTGCTCCCTTGCTTCCTTCCAAAATTCCCTTCAACAATTCCCATTTATCAGCTGGTTATCATGTTGGCACCTTCACATACTTTAAATAAATTCCTTTTAGCTTTCAAAAAAACATTTCAAAAGGAATAAGGCAGTTCAATATGAGCCAATGGTGTTAGGCTAGAGGTATCACTAGATTATCTGAACATTTAGGAAGTGTCTATTGCCTCTTAAATTAAATTCAGAAAAAAGGAAAATAAATAGACCATATGCATGATCTTTTTAAATACTTGCCACACCTTTTTCTTTGAGATTTTAAAATATTATCACAAGTAATGGATATTAAAGAGAAATGGCTTTGTTGTTTAAAAACATTGCCCTGTCTTTAGATTCCACGAGGGTCAGATAATAGATATGTCAAGAATGGTATAAGACATTGTAAAATTCACATGACCCTTAATAAATCCAATCCATATCCTTTGATCATAGTCTGTGGTTCCTGCTCCTACAGGTATAACCTTTGCCATTCCTGGTTTCTATCTGAACATATTCCTTAAATTCTCTGATGTCTGTGGAGTACAGAAAATACAGCAATTCTACAATGTAACCTTCAGAATGTATGCCACAATAAAGTAGATCACGGTTGTATAAGAAATGAGATTCTTATACTTCACAGAGAAATGTTTTGTGTAGGCAAGCTGTCAAAACAAAACTACACATGGATTCAGGAAATCCACACCACTCACAGTAAAGAATGAAAATGAATCCATAGTTTTGTATAGGAAAAGGAGAAGCAGCTGTTTCTGAACAGATGAAATGGGTAATGCATCCACAAATAATAGTATTTCCTCTCCCTGTTGTCAAAGTTAAATGACAAAGTGATTTTGGTAGGATCATTGGTGCCAATCTGGCCAAGATCTTCCTCTTTTGAAGATCTCTTATCAAGAGAGAGAAATTCCAAGAAAAATTGGCATAAGTGTTTGAAGCTCCTTACCTATAGGGCTGAGAAAGACATACATATTCATGTGAATTAGTGCTCCTTCTTTGGACTTTGATGATTTGGTCTAAAGTTTTGGGGTCACCATCTACTATCTGTTTTCTCCAAAGAGATAAAATCCTAAGTTAGTATCTAGTTTGTGAGTCTTGCAGAGAAAGAATTAGGAAACTGAGTCTGATTAGATAAGGCATTTGATAAGAATTTCTGCAGGGTACAGAGTTGAGATGGCAAAGGAGGAATATCGATCCACCTGTTTCCTACCAAATTACTCTCCAAAAACTTATATAATGCACCAAAGTGACTTTTGAGTAGCATAACTCACAAAAAGACAAAGTGAAATAATTGTTCAGCCCAAATCAACTTAGAAGGCTGGGGTAGAAGTAGAAACCAAATCAGCAAGCCAAGGGGGGCCCCACCATAACAAAAGGTCTTGGAGGTGACTGAATCTCTAGGAAAGGTTTCCCAAGTTCTCAACCACAAATGCTCAGAAAAAGATTACAGGGGTCCTCTTGTTGGAACTAGGTGTAAGACTCTGGGTTATAGTCTCAGGGTGAGGAAGAGAACTAACACACACACAAGCACTTATGGGCACAAGGGAACAGAGGAACTTGGTCTTAGTTCCAAGGCAGAAAAGAGTGCTTAGGATTACTCACAGACCATAGCACATAGGTTGGGAGAATATTAAACACACTTCTCCTTACATCATACCACTATTGAAAAACTGAAAGCAGGTACATCCCTAGAACCAGCACTGAAGGCAGCTGCACAAAGAACCTGAAACTTGGAACTGTATTCCTTTCACCATAGGAACAGAGCATAACTTGGCCATATGGAAAACGAGGTACAAAGATTCATTTAGGAAAAGAACTTCTTTTTTTGTTTTATTTTGTTTTTCTTTTCCCCCCTCTTTTTTAATTACCTTTTGATGATTCTCTTGAGTTCTGTTCTTGGACATCAAATTGTCTGTTCAGGTCTGGTCTTTTCTTTACGAATTCTTGAAATTCTTCTATTTTGTTGAATGACCATACTTTCCCCTATAACAATATAGTCAGTTTTGATGGGTAGTTGATTCTTGGTTGTAGACATAGTTCCCTTGCTTTCCAGAATATCATATTCCATGCCTTTCTTTTTTTCAGTGTGGATGCAGCCAGGTCCTGAGTTATCCTCACTGTGGTTCCTTGGTATCTGAATGACTTCTTCTTGGCAGCTTGTAATATCTTTTCTTTGGTCTGATAGTTCTTGAATTTGGCTATAACATTCCTGGGTGTTGTTAGTTGGGGATTAAGTACAGGAGGTGATCTGTGGATTCTATCAATTGCCACTTTCCCCTCTTGTTCTAGGATATCGGGGCAGTTTTCTTTAATAATTTCCTGTAATATAATGTCCAGGCTTTTTCTTTTGTCATGGTCTTCTGGTAGGTCAATGATTCTTAAATTGTCTCTCCTTGAATGATTTTATAAATCCTCTGTTTTGTGAATGAGATGCTTCATATTTTCCTCGATTTTTTCATTCTTTTGGTTTTGTTTTATAGTGTCCTGCTGCCTTGTGAGGTCACTTGATTCTAGTTGTTGTATTCTAGTTCTTAAAGACTGGATTTCATCCTTAGTTTTTTGGTTGTCCTTTTCTTTTTGGTCTGATTTCCTTTGGAGGTCATCTTTCATCTTCTTCACCTTATCTTTCATCTGCTTTGCCTCATCTTTCATCTCCTTTGCCTCATTTTCCAGCTGGCTGATTTTGGCTTTCAAGACACTATTTTCTTATTTTAGTTCAAGTGCCTCTGTTTCCAGATGACTTATCTTAGTTTTTAAGTTTTTTTCCCAATTGTCTTCAGCCTCTCTTAATTGTGTTTTGAATTGCATTTTGAGTTCTTCCAAAGCCTGTATCCAATTCGCTGGGATTTCTGATTTTTCCTTTGCTGATCCCTCCCCCTCTGTTTCATTCACTCTTTGCTCATTACCTGTGCAGAAGCTGTCTATTGTAATTTCTTTCTTCTTTTTCTGTTGTTTGCTCGAGTTTTCCCCTTCTTTGCTCCCTGTATTTGTCTGTGCTCTTGCTCCTCTCTCTCTCTTTTTTTTTTTTTGTTTGGGAGCTGTCAGTCTCCCCTCTTGGAGCTTTGTCAGATCTCTTTTTACAGACTCTGGGGGAGGAATGTTGGCTTCCCTGTCCTCTGGAGGCTTTTGATAGGATTAAGTTCAACTGGCTTGGGCTGTATGTGCTCTGAGGCCAAAGACTCCTGGAAGGCTGGGTTGCCCAGGCTCTCTCCAGTTCTCTCCATCTGCTTCTCCTCTGTCTGCAAGGTTCCCAAGTAGGAAAAGAACTTCTTTAAGCAAAATTGGCCAAATGGAAAAGGAGGTATAAATGCTCACTAAAGAAAATATTTTTTTTAATTGGAAGTAGAAGCTATTGACTCCATTAGACATCCAGAAATAACCAAATAAAGTAAAATAATGAAAATTAAATCTCTCTATAGTCATGCAAAAAATGCTCTAAACCACTATTAAAATATGCAAATTAAAACAACTCTGAAGTCACACCTCACACCTGTTGGATTGTCTATTATGAAAGAAAAAGAAAATGACAAAACTTGGAGCAAATGTGGGAAAATTGAACCACAATGCAGTATTGGGGAAGTTGTAAACTGATTTCACCATTCTGTAGAGCAATTTGGAACTGTGTCAAAAGGGTTATAAATAGTACATATCCTTTGATCGAGCAATGACATTACTAGGCTTGTATCCCAAGGAAATAAAAAAACAAAAAAACATAAGGGGAAGAATGGATTTGTACAAAAATATTTAAAGCAGTTCTTTTTGTGGGAGCAAAGAATTAGAAATTAAGAGGATACCCATTGACAACCTGAAAAAAAAAACACAGAACTACCAAAGCAGTCACAAAAGAAGAGATCTTTAATCAGGACAAGGTAGACAACGCTCTTATGGCTACCATAGCATCATACACACACACTGCATAGAGTCACACAGCTCTGTGACTCTGCACACAATATCTTTCAGGGAAAAATACCAATTATGGTAATTTCTGTTATACTAAAGAACTTGGAGTTATATTTATACCTTATGGAGTATAATCAAATATAAACAACAGACTGCTTACATGAGGACTAAGGAAAGAGGTTGTAGCCTGAGGCTATGATATCTGGGAACAGCCTAATTTTAAGAGAAACTAAAAAAACAAAAGTGTATTTAAGACTTGACTACATCTACCACTCCTATCTAGGGTGCTCAGTGGGTATTTGATGGCCTAATTTTCAGTGTGAGACAAATGACAAGGAGTTTCTTGGAGGCAAGTTCCTGTGGGATAAAGGTAAATGTAAAAGTTTCATAAAACAAGGTTGTCATTTCCACTATTGGTCATATCAAGGTCATATTGGTCATAACAAGGGACAAAGGCAGTGTGCCAGAAAGGCTTGAGTGGCCCTCTTTTGCCAATGGAGGAAGAAAGACAAGGGGCCTCGTCATGGTCAGTTGACTTCTGGAGGCATCTCCCATTAGCAAAAAACAAACAAATAAACCAACCAACAAACAAAAAAAAAACATTGACAGCCAAGAGAAAGGCACTTCACTTCAGCAATGACTGTAAGGATAATTTAGGGTTGTGACCTAATCTAAATTTGAATTTTGGTCACCAAGGGATATCTCAAATAAAATACCCAAATCAATTTGGAAATATATAGTGGTTTAATCAATATATAGGGAAGAAATCAAGGAGAAGAGAGAGGGAAAAGGTATAGGATTTCTCCTGCCTGGCCTGTGCCAGGTGAGTTCAAAGTCCTCTGCCATGAGGTCATTGAAGAGTAGAGGCTTTCTCTAAAAGGATAGTGTTTGGAAGGTAAAGGAGAGAAAAATCAGCCTAAACTCTGAGAGATCTCAGAGAAGAGCCTCACCAAACTACATTTTTAGGCTTCCTTCAGTATGGTATCAAGGAAAACTCACCACTAAACCTGGATAATAGCAGCCCCCATGCCAAGATGCCAACATACTCAGCAAGCTGCCACCAGGCACCTCTCCACTGTCAAAGAGGCTGGAGAGAGGAAGTGATGCAAAATATATAGACAGTTTTACATCACTTAGGACAGCCCAGGGGTCTATCAGTTGTTTCTGATTTGTCATTTGCTAGCACATATCTGTCATAGGCCATCCTCCTAAATACTTAATCCTTAAGTATGGGTATAGACATTCCTGATTTTGTTAGACTAAGTAGGGTGGAGTAATCTAAAGTTCACATATCTTACAACAGAAAAAGCTACCTCATTTCTCACTCCTTCAAGTCTTGGGGGTCTTGGGTATATTTCACTTACCCACTTCTTATTTTGTAGAAATCTCCTTTACAATAGACAAGTTATCAAAAAATTTCATTGCTGGAAAAGAAAATATGGGAAATCTATGAACAAATTCTCAAAAAGGAGCTGATTAACTCTTTGGATATTTGCTCATAAATACAAATAGTATTAAATTATTCTTTCAACCACAAGAGACAATCAGTAATTCTGGCCTGATTGAAATGTTCTTTTGGTCCTAAGAAATATTTGATATGGCTGTTTAGACTAATATAAAAAGGTAAACTGAATCTATTAAAATCCACTTGTAACATGTAGAAATGCGTGAGCCATACTTGCTAAGAAAAGTTTGTTTAACAATACTACAGTATTTGCATGAAAAAAAACCATTTAAAAATATATAATATAGAAATAAATATAAAAGGAAAAAAATAATAACAAAGGCCTACCAAAGTTTGTAAATCTGGAAATGACACAAATCAACATTTATGTAAAGAAATAATAAAGAAATACTAGCTACTATTAAATAAAATGAATTTTTATTTTGTTTAAATTTAAAATTTAATGTAAAATTAACATTAAGTTAACAATTAAAATTAAATCTTGAACTCTTGTGAACTTTCAGGATATGCTTTCTATATATATTTATATGACTGACTCCTCTATTAAAACACTCCATTCGTGTGATTAGATGTCTGAGGTAATAAGATCATAGGTCATTCTTTTCTACTAATAACTAAATTGACAACCAAAATCTCAGCTCCCTAGTCTCACTAAATGTTTATACCTTGATCTCACAAACTCCTTCAACATTTTCTAATTCTTCTGATAACCTCATATATTTCCAAAGGCCTAATAACAAGGTAGAGGACAAACTCAAGTATTCATATGTCTGATTGTTTAAATGATTAAAAATTCTTCATAGTTGTGTGCTCCAATCCCTGTGTTTTAGTATTACCCTATCTATGACTATATTACCTTTCTTCACTATAGAAAGCTTGCCATAACGGGAAAAAGAGGAACATAAGTAAAAAGGAAGAAGTGCTCCCCTAATTTGGAGGATGTATTCATTAAAGCCAGGTAGATGTTGGCAAGGACGCACAGACATGTATAGAATCTTCCAGGTATATAACTGGTTTTGTTTTAGGGAAGCCAGTAGAGCACCCTTTCAGCTTCCTCATGATACAAAACTATTGCCTAGATACAGAAATGACCAGAAGATACTCCATTATGCAGCTTGCATCACTGACCAGTTGACTGTAGAATTTCTTCATTCTCATGAAATTTAACCTCAAAGGTCAGTTCTATCTGATCATGTTGTAAAGGATGACAAAGGGACCCTCACAGTCCCTTTACGTATGTTGAGGGATGACTATTTCTGCTTATTACAACTATATCTACAAAAATGATAAAACTCCATTACTCTTTCCTAAATTCTTCAGACATCAGATTGAGAAATAATCACATTCTGCAATTCTACACAGATACTAAACACATGATAATTTACACTAACATAGAAAAGCACTCTGTACAAATTTGTTGTAAATCTCCAAATTAAGCATAACTGAATTGAAACTTTCCTACTATAGTTAGATAAGAGTTCTAGCTTTTTCCCTTTCTGACTTTTCTAGTTCTCAGATTAGAGTAATTGCCAATCTTGAAAGGGAATTTACTCAGGGTGGGTATCACTAGAATTTCCAGGGGAAAATAACACAAGGTCAAATTCTTTATCTGGATCAGAGACATGTGTTGAAAGAAATCTAATATACAAATGAAAGGGAGAACAAAGAGGATGCTTAGCCATATTAGGAGTCTTTAGAGACTTAGTGAATTCATTCCAATTTGGCTGTAAGGTGCTTTGTTCAGTTGTCTTATTTGAACTCCTTTTCCAGATTCAGCCTGTAGGATAACTTTGGGAGGTTGGCTCCCTAGGAAATGACTGGGGCATGGAATACTTAGGGCTCCTGGGATTCTGATTTAGTTCTCTTTTTACTCCACCCTCACCTGTTGCTCCAAGAAAAGGTTGTATTTGCATCAGCTACATCCCACTTATTTCTTTTTTGTTCTTAGACAGAAGAACTTGGGCCATTCTGTTAAAATATTCAGAGTTTTTTTACCATTAGTCACAAAGTAGTTCCCCAAATACTTCTAGTCCATTTGTAATAACCAGTCAGGTCTGAAATTTATCAAGGCCAAACTAACTTTCTTATACTATGGAACACATATGAAAAGCTCTATGTCTTCTAGACAGAATAATAGCTTACATATTTTTTAAATCACTGCAATCAAAAGAATTAATAACTAGTATAAAAATGCATATCATTACTGTTATCATTACAAAAATGAACAACATTTTATACAATATTTTCCACATTCATCATGCTAAAGGCTATAAGTAAAACACTAAAATATAGTCATGAATCCCGAGACTTACTTTTTTGTGGGGCTTTTGAAGTGAACCCTTGGGGTTCCAGAAGGGTACCTTTTACAAGCATGTAAGACACTGAGACTTAGCTTAAAAATAAAAAGAGAAATTTGTTAATTTAGAAGGTAATGTTGAATCTGGCCAGGAGGACAGCATAGGTGGAAGACTGCCTCCTAGGTGGAATAGCATAGATAGAAAGCTATTCCCTGATCATTTTCATCAATTTCAGGGTCTTTATACCCTTTACAACAGGGGGAGGTTAGCCTGAAGACATGGGAGGTGACCCTCCTAGTTTGGAGGACAGATGAATGCCTGAGATACATCTTGATGGTATCTAGGCGGTGTGTCTCTCTGTCCATCTCAAATCTAAAGGATGATCCAAGGAGGATAATCTTATTAGGGTCTTATAGGTGTTCTCAGATGTATTGGGTTAGGAGTCACAAGGATAGAAGGGAAAAATGGAATTTTCCTGCTTCTGGTTTACCAGAAACACTTCTATAGTTTGGGGGGTAAAATGCCCATGCCACTTTGATTCCTGCTAGAGATTCTGATACTCAGATCACAAGTTCTATATTCTCTATTTTGAGGGAATCAACAATTAGTATACCTTTATACATGAGAAACTAACATTTTAAATAAATTACAAGCCTTTAAGGTTATTATATAAAAAGCTCCATCTATAAAGCACATTAAAACTACAATAGTGAAGAATTGTAGAAAGTGTCCAGCCCAGAATTTGTTCTCAAGCTTCTATAATAAGCTTTTAAAAAATTTTTACAACTATTATTAAAAGAAAAATCTTGTTCTAGCATTTCATGCCATAAGGAACTTTCTTCCCTTTCAACAGGTCCAAAGACTTAGATTAAATACATTGGAGAGTATTGATTTAGAATCTTGAACCCTAGAGACTACATTTCTCACAATCCCCTTTTCTTTTTCCTGTTTGTGCGTCTTCTTAGGTGGATGGAGTTTTGAGTTTCTGTTTCTGCCCATGGGTTCTCTGACTTGGACAAGTGGAAAGGAGGGAGTGTTTTGGGTGCTTGCTGGAGTTTTTTTAAATTCCTCTTTGCTCTAAGTCAATTTTAATAAATAGTATTAAAATAATACTTGGAGTATTTAATATTTATTTTAATCTTTTCAGGTGTTTAGTAACCTAGCTTTAGTAACAACACTCCAGCATAACTTACATTTAAAGCTTCAGCCAGAAATCCAAATGGATTCTTTCCTGAATCTTTCAACTGTACCTTATCATCTCTTCTCCTTCTTCCCCTTAGGTGGGGAAGAGAGACATATACACCAAACACAGGCACAAGACCAAACATATGCATACATATAAGTGTGTGGGGTGCACAGCCAGGCTGAAGCAAACCCCAGTTTGTAGAAAATGATGAAGGTCAGATTTAAGTAACCTTTTCCATTCAATTAAACACTAACAGCCAAGTGGTTCACAATCAGAGGGTGTCTATCCAACAGCAATCCTTTTCATGGGACTTGTTGAGGCAGACACTTCCCTATGATTGTCCATAGTTTAACAAACTCCTGAGTAAGGAGTGGTTCAGTTTCCTAAGCATATGGGAGTTTGTTGTGGAGTGTTTCACTTGTACAGACACCTTGCCAAGTTGAATCTGGACTGGAACTCAATTAATTTCTGTGGAAGTGACACATTTGGGATCACTTCAGCAGGTGGCTAAGGAAGCAACAACTTCAAATCTCTCTGGGGCATTCCAAATATGACAACCTGAAAAAACACAGAACCATCAAAGCAGTTACAAAAGAACATGTCTTTAATTAGGACAATGGAGACAATGTTCTTATGGCCACCATATAGCTGGAGACTCTGGAGACAACGTATCTGGGAAAAATAAACAAACAAATAAAAAACACCAAAAAGGGGAATTTCCCTGGAACCAAAGAACTTGGGGTTCTATTTGTACTTTGTGGAATATAACTTAAGAGAAAAAACTGACTGATTACAAAGGAGCTAGGGAAAGAGGTTGTAATCTGAAGCTAGGGCATCTTGGAGAAGCCAAAATATAAGAGAAACTAAGAAAACAAATAGGAAACTTAAAGACTTGACTACATTCACCACTCCATTCCAGAGTGTTCAATGGGTGCTTGGGACAAATGTCAAAGAGTTTCTTGAAGGAATTTCCCATGGAACAACTGTAAATTTGTGGTTCACCATGTCAACTGGATTTTGGGGAGCCCCAAATTTGCCCCTGTCCCTTGAGATCTTGCCATGGGGGAAGTCTCAGATTGACCTAATTTCTGACTAAATAAACTTTAAAGTATTTAATGATCCCAGTTTAGGTGGGACTAGTGGATATAATTAAATCTTAAGTACATTTTTTGTCTTAGAAGTTTCTCCCATTGTTTCAGAGACCTCTCCCAGATAGCCCAGCCTCTGGATGGAACCATGCTTTTATACCCATTGTAGTTTAGGATACTCCCTGATACCCCAGCCTCTGTCTATAGCCTCTTTCCCAAACCTGCTTGTAACCCAGTCAGTGTATGTTTTCTGTCCTCAATTCCCCAAAAGGTATATAAGACTCCTAAGTCCTATTATTCTTTGGAAAAATCATTTTTGGAGGTGAATTTCCCAGAGACACTGTCCCCAGAGTCCCAGAGGTTTGGCTCTGTGTGGTGACTGAATATAAAGGATTTGTCTCTTATCCTCATTAAAGATTTAGTTTTACTGACCATTTTAGTGGTTCTGTGTTTTTCCAATTTGACAACAATCAATAGGGGAATGGCTAAATAAGTTATACAATATGATTTAATGGAATAGTATTGTGTGGTAAGAAATGACAAGCAGGAGAAGCTCAGAAAAACATGAAAAGTATTACATGAACTGAAATAGAGTGAAGTAAGCAGAACCAGGAAAACATCATACATAGTGACAGAATACTCTAATTTGAATAACTATGAATTACTTAGCTCTTCTCAGAAATTCAATGATCTAAGACAATCCCAAAGGACTTGATAAAAAACAAATGCCATCTGCCTCCACATAAAGAACTGATATAATTGTTTTGTTTTTTGAGTTTACTTCCACAAAAGAATTAATATGTAAAAATGTTTTACATGATTGCACATGTAAAATCTATATGAGATTGTTTACCATGGTTGGGGGGACAGGGAGGAAGGGAGACAGAGAGAGAATCAGACTGAAAATTCTTTTTTTAAATGTTGGAAACTTTTAACATGTAAGTGGGGCAAAATTAAGTTAAATTAATTTAGTTCGCCTCTTATCTCACAGTGTAGCTCTGAGGAGCCTACCACCTCTGTCTTATCAGAATAAACCTTGGGGAAGTACTAGAACCTTAATAGTTTTCTGTTTCCTTCTTAAATAAACAGCCTGCCACTGATTACTTCAAATTTTTTCTTTCCCTTTGGGGACTTTTATGTATGTTTTTGTAATTTAGCAGCTTCTTTATGCTAAAAATGCATGACTAAATGTCTCCTTTTTCCTCCATCTTTTGGTATCCTGATTTGTGTCATCTGTACCTTGACTTGTCTTTATGTTGGAGGAGTTTTCATTAAGACAAACCTTGGATATCTGTATATCTTGATTATAGGGTCTTTGTTGGCAAATATATGTGTATTTTACATCAATGGGGATATTTGATAAGAGGTTTTGGAGATACATGAAAGATGGAGAGATCAGTTCAGAAATCAGATTTCTAAATTTCTTTGTCCAGGAGTCAGAATTCAGTGGGTAGAAAATGATGCACATCCTTAAGTTTAAGTTCAATTCACAAACAATGACTACTCAGTATGCACACACCCACTCAGAATGCTGAATACCTTGTGTATATGTATATATATGTGTAAACCTCAAAATTTCTTAGACTTATAAATGTTGGAAATTTCACCATTGGGAAATTTCATACTTGAAAAATTTCCTATTGATAGTGGGTCTTGACTATTGGAATGTGAACCCCATTGGCATGGGAGGTTCCTTCTCTTCCCTTCTTAAGATTACTTTAGGACAGAAACCTTTTGCTGAACAATGGAAAGGACTTTGACCTATGCTTAAGCATAGAACAGGAATTTCTTTGAGTCATGATTGATTTTAGAATTGATACAATGGAGATACTTGGAATCAATCTCCACCCTATTCAGTCCTAACAGGATTGAGTAAGGGCTGCAGCCTAGATCAAAATTTAATTATTCCAATCTCTACCCTACTCAGGTTAACAGGATTTAGAAAGGGCTGTAGCAAAGGATCAAAGATTTAATTATTTGAAAATATGACCTTCAACAGACATGTGCAAAAGCCAGAGACCTCTGGGCGGTCCTGGGTTAAGCTAGAACCTCCATTGGCACAGGGAAATTGATGAACAGGTGATTGGTAGATGTGAGGACTGAGGGGAGGGAACTTGGATGGTTTTCCTTAAGGATAGGGGGGTCTGAAGACTCGAGGTGGGGTTGAGAAGTTGGTCGGTGTGGTTGGTGTGTGCTCTGAGAAGCTTGCTCTGAAGGAAGCTGAAAGTGGGGGCCTCTGAGACTGTTTCTCCATTTTGGTCACGTGAGTAATAGGGACTGATCTCTTTTCTTTGCCCCAGCTATCTAAGGGCTTGGGCCTTTTGGCCCAGCCTAAAGAGAAGGGGTATTTAAGCCCTATTCCCTTCTCTCCCTTTTTTCTCTCTCCCTATCTCTAATTCCTTTCTTCCTCCTATTGTAATTAAACTCCATAAAAGATTGACTGCTGACTTGAGTTTTCATTTAGGAATTACATAGCTGAATTCCTTGGCGACCTTAAATTAATATATATCAGTCTTTTAAAGTGATGTCCTTGTAACAATATGCATGTTTGTGTCAGCAGGAGGGAATGAAACATATCTATGATACAAAAAAAGATAAATGCAGAAAAAAATATTGTAATGTATTTTTTTAAATTAGAGATTCCACCCTCTCCAGGACAATCAAGGAACATTTCATGGGATAGGTAACACTTGATCCTGAGTTATGGAAAGGATTTCTACAGGCAGAGATGTTTAGGGAAGATGTCTTTTCTCATCTGACTGCACTACTTTGACACTTTTAGGATTGAATTCTCTCCAGAAGCTCAATTATTAGGATAACCTCATCCTCCTGTAAGACCTCCCTAGCTTGTGTAATGCACTTTTTCAGTCCTTCCTACCTCTCTGTTTGGAGAACAGGGCTATGAACTCCAAATTTCCATTTAAGGATAAAACTAGGTTCAGACTAGTTATTTCTACCTTGGATGCACTACTGTGTGACTCACCTGACTGACATCCTCTAAGCCCACCTGGGATGGGTATCTTCTCCTTCTAGCCCTACACTATGGCTTTTCAATGTCCTTTTGTGTTTTGATTTTTCCCATAATATTGTAAGTTCCTTAAGGACAGAGACTTTTTTTTTCATTTTTTGAAATTTTTACCTTCTGTCTTGGAATCAATACTGTGTATTGTTCCAAGGCAGAAGAAAGAGCAGGAAAGGCTAGGCGATGGGGGTTAAGTGATTTGCCCAGGGTCACATAGCTGAGTGTCTAAGGTCACATTTGAACCTAGGACCTCTCATCTCTAACCTGGCTCTTAATACACTGAGCCACCTAACTACCCACCCCTTTTTTTGTATTTAAATCTGTGGGTTTGACAGAATACCTGTAACAAAGAGGCATTAATAAGTGTTTGTTGATTATTTTATTTTGAAAGTGCCCTAACATCCACTTGTAGTAACTAACTTGCCCATGTAGGTAGGACTAAAATCATGTTTAGAACCAAACTAAATAAAGAAGTGTAAAAGGAAGGAAGAGGAATTTGCAAAAAGGCAAATTTAATTTTGAAATCAATTAATACACACATTACCACACACATATACAATTTCCCTAACAATCCAAGCTATTCAAAGGTGATTGACTGCCTTGAGAGGTTCCTTCTTTGGAGGCCTTTGGGCAGAGACTGGTGGGTATTATTATAGGGTGTCTTTTTTGGTAGGGGTTAGACTAGATCACTGCTGTGGTCTCTACCAACTTTGAAATTTTATCATTCTGATCAGTTCTTGAAGAACTTTGGAGGAAAAATGATTTCCAGCATCCCCTCCAGTGACTAGGAAAATGAATAAGGTTTACAGAATAGGGATGGCTTTTAATAGTGTGGGCAATATTTGTGGCATAAAAGAAATGGAGAGACATTTCAGGGTCCATTCCCTCTTACACTGTGGTCTTTTGAAATGTGGTGTTAAACTGGAAAAAAACACAGAACTATTAAATAGTCAGAAAAACCACTGTTTAATCATGGATAGGAGTTCAGTGCTGGGAGTGCCACCATGCTAGATGACAGCTGCAAAGGACAAAAGAATTTGGGGAACTTATATGCAATTTTGTCATGGGCATTGTACCCCCAGAAACTCAGGCAAACTATTATTAGGGAAATTCCTTTTCTCCCTTCTATCCTTATGACTCCTAACCCAAAACATCTGATAACTACTATAAGACCCTGAGAGGATTATTCTCCTTGGATTGTCCTTTAGATTTAAGATGGACAGAGAGATGTACCTCCAAGCTACACCTCGATACCATCAGGCTGTATCTTAGACATCCATCTGTCCCCTAAGCCATGAAGGTCACCCCCTATGCCTCCAGGCAGACCTGGTCAGATGACTAAACCCCCCCACTGAATGCCTGAGTGTTTACTACTCTAGAGTCACCATGACACAGTATCACATCTACATTATTGTAAAAAGTATAAAATCCCAAGAATTGATGTCATATGGGGGACAGCTTTTCCATCCATGCTGTCCTCCCAGGAAAAGGCTCCCCATCTTGCTGTTTCCATCTTGCTATCCTCCTGGCCATTCTCAACATTACTTTTTAAATTAATAAATTTATCTTTTTATTTTTAAGCTAAGTTTCTTACATTCTTGCAAAAGATATCCTTCCCAAACCCCAGGGGTTCAACTTTAGTATCCCACAATACTATAGGGGAATGGAGGGGCAGGGAAATGGGATTAATTGACATTACTATGGTTACAAGGAAATGGGAGTGTTCAAACTATCTGATGGAAGGCTTGGGAAAGAGACCATAGCCAGAGGCTGGGTTATCAGGGAGTGATCTAATCACAATTGACACTCAAAGGATAGTCCCTGCTCAGGTGCTGGTCTTCATGAGAACAGATCTGATATAATGGGGAAAACTTCTAATATAAAAGGATACTTTGGCTTATGTTTAGGCCTGCCAGCTCCACCTAAGCTAATATTGTCATTTACTTTAAGGTCTATTGTTCAGTCTGAGACTAGCTAAATCTGAAAATTCCCTGGGGCAAACTCTCAGGTGAACAGGGATGAAACTGGGGTCTCCAGTTTACAAGCTAACCCTAAAACTTGTTGTTCATCAGACATTTCTTAGCTACAAGTTTGGGGTTTCTAGATTCCACAGTGACAGTGGTGTTTTGACTTTTTTGGCATCAATTTTAATGACTAAAAGGCAAGTATTTTTATAGATTCTATTTTCTAACAATAGCATGGGAAATTGTACAGGGGGGAAATTCAAAGAAGATGCAGGCTACAAGGAAGGAGATTGAGATGTTAAAGAGTTGCATAATCTTACTTGCGTGCCACCCCCAAGTGATATTCATATAAAAAAATCAATATCAGTAGATGTGCCCTTCACCAGAATTGGTCAGCCTATCTAAGCCTATCTAAGATGATTAGCATTTTATACAACTCAGGAGGCCTAACTTTAAGGTTTTGAACAATATTAAAAAGGAAATGATAAGATATACATTTCCTTAGGAAGCAAATGTTTTATATTGGCTTTAAAGGTGTGTGGGGAGAACCCTCCATCTAGACAAGAGACTGGATATTATCATTGTTTTCTGTGTATGCACAGGCTTTCACCTGTCAACATCTGGTCTCACACAACACCTGTTCATATTAGACACATGGATGATGAATCTGTGTAGTTAGAGCACTGCAGCTTCAACTTTCTTATGTCTTTTGCTGGGGGTTATTTACAGGTGTATAAATGGAGATTTTGAACCCTAGACTTCATTCCTCAGAAGTCCTTGTGAAGAGCCAGATCCCAAACCCTTTCTTTCCCCTCCCTGGCGCCCTGACCCCAGGAGTTCCTGTCACTCCCACTCCTGACATATGCCAGGAGCCATAATGACCCTCAACCCCAGAAGTTCCTGTCCCTCCCCCTCTTGACATATGCCAGAAACTGATAACACCCCAGCCCCAGGATTTCCTGTTCTTTCCCCCACCCCAGGAATTCCTGTGCACTCCCTCTGCCATAAAAGTGTATAAAAAGCCTACAAGCCCCAGACTCGGGGCCAGTCATTTTTAGAGTGCTGAGCCCAAACTGCAGTTTATTTAATAAACTCCCTCCTGTGTGTTACATTCTTGGTCTTGTTTCATCCTTGGGATCGATAACTGGGCATTTCACTTGGTATTTCCCAGAATTCCCTATAATCTCTCCTGAGTCTTCACATTAAGGTTCTCTTAACCTTGGCTTTTGCTATAGCTTGATCATGTCTCTTTCAGGATGCTTCCATTGATGATAGTGGCCACTGACAATGAAGAATTGAATTGTTAGTAGACCAATCCTAAAAGGCAAGTTTTTTGTTTTTTTTTTTTTGGTCAAATTCTAAACACAGGATTCTGTGGCATGCAACATGGCCACAGACAGTCCAGACAACACTGATTGTTAAGTTATTGTGAAAGCTAAATTGAAGGAAATTATTTGGATTTCAATTTAATGAACAACTTTTGGTGTTCAAGCTTTTGTGTTCAGGTCTGGACATACAATGTTTGGCAAGAGAAAAGGCTTATTATTAAAGGAACTCAAAATACCATGAACTTTCTTTTTTGTTTTGCCTTTTTTTTTACATATCTTATGAATTTTAAATTGTCATGCAAAACACTATCCCATATTGGTCCTTGTAAGAGCAAACTCATACATAACCAAAACCCCAAAATAAAACCAAAAATATACTGATGTGAAAGATGACTACAACAGTTCTTTCTCTGGAGGTGGTAGCATTCCCTGTCATAAGTGTTTTAGGATTGAACCAGATCAGAGCATTCCTAACAGTAGCCAAGTTTTCATAGATAAACATCATCCAATATTGTTGTTATTGTGTATAATGTTCTCCTTGTTCTGCTTATTTTGCTTTGCATCCATTCCTGTAATTCTTTCCAGCTTTTTTTTTTTTCTGAAATCAACTTGCTTATAATTCCTTATAGCACAATAGTATCCCATCAGAACATATGCCACAATTTGGTCAGCCATTCTCCAATAGATGGTCATGCCATCAATTTCCAATTCTTTGCAACCACAAAAAAGAGCAGCTATAAATATTTTTCGTACAAAAGGGTCCTTTCCCCTTTTTTATTATCTCTTCAGAATACAGACCCCATAGTGGCATTACCAGATCAAAGGGTATGCACAGTTTTATAGCCTTTTGGGTATAGTTCTAAATTGCCCTCCAGAATGGTTGGACCAGTTCACAATGCCATGACAATGCATCGAATGAAATTTGGAAATTAAAAATTAAAAGTAAATCTAAGAAAATTTTGGGTTGAGAAGATATTAAGAAAGTATTTGATTATAAAAACTAGCATTTGATCTGCACAATAATTCCATGAGGTAGGTGCTATTATTATTTAATTTTACAAAAGAGGAAATTGAACTAGGGGAAAGTGACTGTACCTTCACACAGTAAGTGTCTAAGTGAGGATTTAGAGTCAGATCTACTTGACTCCAGGTTTTTTTCTGTCCACTTTACCCTGTGTGTACTTATACAAAGAGAGTTATCTCATAAAGCAAGCTCAAAGTTGTACTTCCTGAATGTGGTCATCTGTGTGGTCATGGTCCTCTTTCAGCCAGGCAGAGATCCAGCACTTAAAGGATGCTTCTCTTCTGCCCATGATATAGGCAAAGGGAAGGATGCTGTTTTAATTCAAAGAAGAGAAAGCTTCCTGCTCAGTCTCTTTAACATTCATAAAAAGGAAAGTAAGGGGAGAGGAGAGGGACTTTGATCTTTCCTCCAGTGCTCTCATATATAGTATGAACTCAAAAAATATGAGCCTTGAGTCTGGGCTCCCAGCTAACTTTCAAGTATGGCTTTCCTTTCCTGAGTGGGAGATTGAATATCAATGTAGAGATGAGTGTGTCCAAACTCTGATATTATCTCATGAGTTCAAGAGATGTAGAGCCCCTGTGTCCAAAGAATGGAGCTGGCTGTTAGTACAGGAAATGAATATATTGAATTGCACAGTGACCAGAAAGTTTGGGGCAAAGTTTGGTTATTTTGCCTGCAGAGATGTCTTGGGAATCATTTGGACAATGCAGAGCAAAAGTGAAATATAAGATTAATATCATGAAAACTACTTTCTGTACTGACTAGCTTTTAGTATTAACTTCCTAGTAAAGTCTATGTATAGTTATAAATTGTTCCTGAATCCTGTTTTAAGTATTACTGTTAATTATGGTTAAAGCACCCTTGTAATGTGTGTATGTGTGTGTGTGTGTGTGTTTTGATGTCTTAATTCATTTGGAAATTGACCATCTATCTATAACCTCTTGTCTATATAAGAATTTGGATGTTTATAATACAGTCCAGGACATGAGAGCTCCCCTAGGAAAATCTCATATGATCCAGGGACACATAAAGATAGACACTGGAAGAGTCACCTAAGAGAACCAGATCCCTCTAGAGATTCATTCTGCGAAAAATAGGTCTCCTTTTCTCCTGCTCTCCTTCTTGTTAACACAGTCAACTCTGCAGCCACAGAATAAGACAGGATAAGGGTCAATTTTAGAACAACAGTACAAAAGCTTCAAGTGGCTTTGATTTTTCTGCAGCCTGCAGGTAACTTAGATTGGAAGAAAGGTGGTGCCCTCATTAGGAATATTGTCAGCAGTGACTATGTTCTTGTTCCCACATTTCAACTATTCTTCCTCACTAAGGGTGGTAACTCTCCGGGCAAAATAAAATATAATAGCAGGTAGCAGGACTAGTTTTGGGTTTTTACTCAAAGTGAAGGTATGGAGTAGTACATAATGACATATGTAGAAGAATTTTAAAAATGTTATTAGTATTCACAATATTAGTAAGGAAAATACACTTAAGAGGAATGCTAAAGCCAAAAAAATTTTTTTAAATGCATTAGAATATTTCTAGTGACTATTATTAGAAAACTTCAATGTGATTAAGATCCTTTTAATTTTTTTAACATTGTTTCATATTTATAATCTACTATTGGGGAATAAGGTTTGTTTGTTTGTTTGTTTCTAAGAAATCTCAGCTTTGAAGGAAATTAAAGATTATAAAAGATGGAGATTAAAAGAAAATACATTCCAGGTATGGGTGAGGGTTCCTATAAAGAGAAAGAGATAAAGAGGAAGAGAAAAAAGGTGGGTGAGGGGGAAGGAGGAGGAAGAAAGACAATAGTATCCTTAGAATTTTCTTTGAAGCAAACTATATTCTTCTCCCCAAATCTGGTAATGCTAAGCAAAAAAAAAAAAAAAATATATATATATATATATATATATATATATATATAGACCAAAGTAATCTGGATCTGTGATTTCATTGGTAGACAATTATTTTTAATAATTATTGATTCATAAAAATTAAATGAAAATTTGACAAATATAATTTAACATATCAAAGTAAATTATTGATAGTGATAAAGGATTTTTTTTCCTCTGTAGATGCAAATATTGGTTGATGTTAGGAAAATAAGTATGAAAAATACTATTGATAAATTTCATAAATATATTAACCATAAATATAGGTGTAGTAGTCTCTCGGTAACCGAGGATGACGATTGTCTTTGTGCGTTTTCATCTATGGTGTATAGATGAGTGTGCACAAAGTTACTTGTGCTTGAAGATTTAAGTGGAAAAGTCGATGCACAGAGACAGTCCCACTCTCTCAGCTTTGGAAGCCTGGGCCCATTGGCACAAAAAGTTGTTACACCTGGAGACTTCCTCAGCTGCATTGGATGGCCCTGTTGTCTTTTGTGCTACAACACGCTCTAAGCACTCCACAGTGCTTTGCTGTGTCGCCATCTCAGCCGTTGAAACTTCTTGTTGGTTTCTTCCACCTGTTCGGCCGAAACAGTTTTCACATGCTGGGTGAGCAAAGCCCTGGTTCACCAGGGGTCTATGACCTGCTGGCTACCCTCACAAGGTTTAGCCGGCCTGTCGATGCCATTGCCCGGGGTGTGGCCGCTGACGCATGCTAGCAGCTACTGGGAGCCACAAGTGAGAGCTGGGTGTCAGGTGAGGGTCAGAGGCTGGAGAGCTGCCCTAGGAGGGCACGACAAGCACTCCATACTGTAAAAAATAGACTCGAATACAGGACTACAATCCCCCTGAGCCTTTGTTCCACTTCCCCAGAATGCCTTGTAATCTCACCTGGGCCGAGATTGAGAAGGTATTTAAATTGATTCAAAGGCTTTGGAGGGGGCTCTCTCTTGGTGCTTGGACTTCCGTTTGGGGCAGATGTGGCTTTTTTTCATAATGTAGGTGAGGTTGTGTCTAGGCCACTCTATGGCCTGGACACGTGTCTCTTATCCTGTATTTTCTTTAATCCTTAATCCTCAATAAACCTCTAAAAAAATATAATACTCCTTGCAGAGAGAAACTAATTTCTACCTGCCTCAGTCTCCCTAGTCTCCCCTAAATTTTAATCTTTACAGATGGCAACCACGAAGGGATGAGAACTTCTCAAAAAATTTTTAGCCTAGAGAATTTTTTTTTTTAAAGCCACGATTCTCCAAGATGCTCTTTAGAAAACCATCTTGATCAGCTCCTGCCTGCGGCCCCCTCAGGCTCCTGCTTCTGCTCCTGGCCTCTCACCTAATGGCTCCCGGCCTGACCCACCCCAGCGGTCTGTCTCTCACCCATCTGGCCTCTGACCCAGACAGCTCATCACCCCAGCCCCAGACCCAGGAGCGTGACCCCAGCCGGCTCATCACCCAGATCCTTGGAGCAGATTGCTGAGGACTCATTGCGACCAGCTGGTAACAGTATTGGCCATGTGGGCTGAGAGGAGAGACGAGAGTGAAAGGAGACCAGGCAATTTTCCCTTACGCTAAGCCTCTGAGCAAATGGGGGTGTATTGGCTCCAAGTGGACTGGGGCAGGAGGAGGGATCATATCAGGGGAGAGGGGAAAGAGAGAAAAGGGAGAGGAGAAGAAACAGATTTTTCAAACAGAAACTTAAAAAGCAATGGGCTGTTTAAAAGGATTTTTGACTGTTCGGGTAATTTCATTGATTTTACCTGCCTGTCAGGGAGCAGACTCAGTCCAAAGATTCAACTTTAACTTTGGGGAGGAAAATGGGTGGCCCAGCGAACTGGAAGCCAGGCCCAGAGATGGGAGGTCTCTAGTTAAAATCTGGCCTCAGATGCTTCCCAGCTATGGGGCCCTGGACGGGTCCCTTGAACCCCATTGCCTAGCCCTTACTACTCTGCCTTCGGACAATAGACATTTAAATGGATAAGAACCCAAGGAACTTTGAAGAGACTAAAGGCTATATTCTAAGGCATTTCAGACTCCAATGGTTTATAAAAATCTCTGTATTCTATTGCATTTTTTGTTATGGTTTAACTTTGTGATTTTAAGTTCATATATTACTGGATTGAATATTATTCTGTGAACTGAAGGTTGATTGAATTTATTTTGAATGTACTGAGTTTTGAAATTCTGTTGTTTTTCCCCTAAAACTATTGAACAAATATTATTGTGAATAAGCCCATATACGAAAAAACAGCTTTTTTCTATTTTGCTGAGGATAGATGGACATCAGAACTGGTTATAATTGTATTAACAACCTTTGGAATTTTAATGTGCTAAATACCTCAAATGATTTGATTTTAAGGGTTTTTTTAAATATGATTTTTGGAATTTTTTTTAACAATCTGGTTATTTTTGCCTGTCTCTACCATGAGGTAAGGCCCATTAGCTGAAGTGAAATATATTTTATAAACCCCAACCTTCCCACAAGTGAATGGAAGTTGGGCAGTTATTCTCAGGGCATTTGTATCCCTAAAAGCCTCCAAAAAAGGAGCATCCCTTTATTTATACTCTTCAGCTCACTACTTTACTTGCAACAGAATAATATCTAGATTTCTTGATTATGTTCTTAACCCAAGATGAGTTTTACTTTGTTTAAAAATATGTTTAAATACCAAGGTTGAAAGATTGCTATGTTTGTAAAAATTGTGACAAATATCCATCAATTCATTGGTTTTAAAAATGTCATACAGCAACTTATGTGAAATATGAAAGTGTGTTTGTTTGCTATTGTAATTAATTGGGCTATTGAGAATTTTGGGGATTTTGATATCTACAAATTTGTATTACTGTATTTTTAAAGATGAAAAAATTGTTAATCTTGTTCAATTCATTTGCCTTCTACTCACAGTGATCATGGCCAGATATTAAGAGGAAATGGATCTCATTGTTTGTGAGAAAGTCTTGCATTTTATATTTTCTTAGCTGACACAGAGTGTCAATGATTATAAGCTATATTTTTGAATTTTTTAAAGCTCTTTTATTATTATATTTTTCTTGCATGTGCAATATACTTTTTCAGTTTTTTAAATTATTTTTTCTCTCCTTTTTATATTTGAAGCACATGTCACCAGTATTAAGATTTTCTTTAACCTTTTGAATTTTAAGTTTAAGATACATTTGCTAATGCATGCCCTAAAAAGCTTGTGACTATAAAAACGACGCCACTAATTATTTAAATAAGTTATGGGACTTTGCTTAATGATTCTGTCTGATTCCAGGACAAGAGATACACACAGGAGCCATTGCACAGAGCCAAAGAAAGGCCAATCCAGGATGGATTGATGCACTCCAAGGCCAATACAAAGGTCTTGAACCTAGTGTGAAGACTCGAGGTTACTATGTTTAACATGTGTTAAGACATAGGCTTTCCTTGTATCTACACTCACTCTTAAGATACTCACAGATGAGTATCCCCAAAACCTTGGCTCCTACTTGACTTCTATAATCTGGTCCTCTTTTCTGCCTTCCATAGTGTAGTTCCTTTCTGTAGTCCTGGCTACTGACTGGGTAAATGCCTCAATGCTTAGATCATTTTGATTGGGCCCTGATTCAAGGACCTGTTATACATTTATTTTTTCTTTTACTTGGAATTTGTACGCATAAGACTTTGATAGTCTATATTTTCATCCAGAGATTTTTCTTTTCTTTTTTATTTTTCTGATGTCTTTTTAATATCTTTTGCCAATTGATTCATATACCTCAGCCATGCATCCCTAAGTGATCCTGGTTTTTTAATCACCCTCTTAACGGGGGGAATGTAAAAAAAATATCATTATTTAAATTGAAAAGTTTAAACTCCTTTTGAGAAGAATTTTAGGTAAAGAAGATGCTACCTCTCTGAATCCAGAACTGAACTGTTGGAGAAGCCACCATGAAGAAGCTTCCAGACCCCAAGTTGCACAAAATTGAACTTTGGGTGTGGTTGATTGAACATTTATTTGTATCTGTACTTTCATGCCAAAGAGGACTGCCCCCTAACTGGCTTTTTGTCAATGCGTTCAGCAATTATTGGTTTTATTCTTTTGTTTCCTTATCCTCAAATTATTGTAATCTTTAAATTGATTATGTTTTCATGATCCTTTGGAAAAAAATTAATTTTTTTCAAACGATCACACGGGGGAATGTAAAAAATAGACTCGAATACAGGACTTCAATCCCCATGAGCCTTTGCTCCACTTCCCCAGAATACCTTGTAATCTTACCTGGGCCAAGATTGAGAAGGTATTTAAATTGATTCAAAGGCTTTGGAGAGGGCTCTCTCTTGGTGCTTGGACTTCCGTTTGGGGCAGATGTGGCTTTTTTTCATAATGTAGGTGAGGTTGTGTCTAGGCCACTCTATGGCCTGGACACGTGTCTCTTGTCCTGTATTTTCTTTAATCCTTAATCTTCAATAAACCTCTAAAAAAATATAATACTCCTTGCAGAGAGAAACTAATTTCTACCTGCCTCAGTCTCCCTATCTCCCCTAAATTTTAATCTTTACAATACCAAAGATATTACTCCTCCATGAGCACTGCAAACACCCCATAAATATAGGTAAAAAGCTCTGAAAACATAAATCTTACTATGCTAAAAATCTAAAAAATATAACAACAGGAGGATATTTTCCCTTGCATTATGATTTCATAAAGGTGGTGTTAGTGGGAAAATTGTTGGAATTCTATTACACAAAAATTTTAAATGGTCAATAGAAAAGTTTGCATTTTGTCCTTGAGGGATTGGGAGCCACTGAATCTTCTTGAATTGTTTTTTTTTTAACCCTTACCTTCCATGTTGGAGTCAATACTGTGTATTGGCTCCAAGGCAGAAGAGTGGTAAGGGCTAGGCAATGGGGTCAAGTGACTTGCCCAGGGTCATACAGTTGGGAAGTGTCTGAGGCCAGATTTGAACCTAGGACCTCCTGCCTCTAGGCCTGGCTCTCAATCCACTGAGCCACTCAGCTGCCCCCACCTTCTTGAATTTTAAAAACATCAATTTATAAGCAATGTGCACGATACTATGCAAGGAGAAAAGATTGAAGGAAGATAGAGCAATTGAGAGGTTATTGCAGTAGTACAGGCAAGAAGTGGTGAGTACCTAATCCATAATGGTAAAATGGAGAAAATAGGGCATATTTAAGAAATGTAGAGACAGGATTAACAAGACTTGGCAAATGAATACTTATAGAGAATGTATGAGAGTGAATCTTTTGGATTACTCTGAGGTCACCAGCCTAGTTTGCTGGAAGGATGGTGCTATGAACAATAATGTGGTCCTTAACAGAGACACAAAAGATAGACACAATCATGGGTTTGGGGAGACAGCTAATGAGTTCTGTTTTGAATATATTGAGCTTGTGTTTCCTTTGGAAAATCTACTTAAAAATGTTCTCCTGGCAATTGTCTGCTTCAGCGTATGGAAAATTCTTTCTTCTCTGCCTCTGCCCCTATCTTTATGTTTGCAATTAGAGAACTTCAAGATAAAGGCTAGATAGATATTTTCTCTTTGTTGTATGATAGATTCTATGTTGAATAGAAATTTAACTAGATGACCATTAAGATCACTTCTAACTCTGAAATTATATAATCGTATATTTCTGAATATGTGATTAGATCTTAGTGTGACAAGGAAATCACTTTAAAAGACTGATATATATTAATTTAAGGTCGCCAAGGAATTCAGCTATGTAATTCCTAAATGAAAACTCAAGTCAGCTGTCAATCTTTTATGGAGTTTAATTACAAACAGGAGGAAGAAAGGAATTAGAGAGAGAGAGAGAGAGAGAGAGAGAGAGAAAGGGGAGAGAAGGGAATAGGGCTTAAATACCCCTTCTGTTTAGGCTGGGCCAAAAGGCCCAAGCCCTTAGATAGCTGGGGCAAAGAAAGGAGATCAGTCCCTATTACTCACGTGACCAAAATGGAGAAACAGTCTCAGAGGCCTTCACCTCCAGCTTCCTTCAGAGCAAGCTTCTCAGAGCACCTCTCCAACCACTCAGAGCCAAAACTCTCCAACCAACCCCCTCAGTCGTCAGACCCCTCTATCTTTAAGAATACCATCCAAGTTCCCTCCCCTCAGTTCTCACATATACCAATCACTGTCCATCATTTTCCCTGTGCCAATGGTGGCTCTAGCTTAACCCAGGACCTCCCAGAGGTCTGTGGCTTTGCACATGTCTGTTGAAGGTCATATTCTCAAATAATTAAATCTTTGATCCTTTGCTACAGCCCTTCCTAAATCCTGTTACCCTGAGTAGGGTAGAGATTGGAATAATTAAATTTTTATCTATGCTGCAGCCCTTCCTAAATCCTGTTAGGACTGAGTAGGGTGGAGATTGCAATTTCCAAGACTTGGTTCTGTCATTCCAAGTATCTCCATTGTATCAATTCTAAAATCAATCATGACTCAAAGAAATTCCTGTTCTATGCTTAAGCATAGGTCAAAGTCCTTTCCATTGTTCATCAAAAGGTTTCTGTCCTAAAGTAATCTTAAAAAGGGAGGAGGAGGAACCTCCCATGCCAATGGGGTTCACATTCCAATAGCCAAGACCCACTATCAATAGGAAATTTTTCAAGTATGAACTTTCCCAATGGTGAAATTTCCAACATTTACAAGTCTAAGAAATTTTAAGGTTTACATTAGTAGAGGAAAGGCAAAAATGCACAGATCTTTTAACACAAGTCTCAGTTGAATTTCTGAGATATTATTTGGTCGCCAAGATAGTCCAGAGAGAAGAGAGGAGGTTTTTTGAAAAAATCTTCCATACATCTATACTTTTAAAACATGATATTGAACCTTATCCAGCCAATATGGAGAAGAGGCATTCAGATAGGTGAGGAGAACCAGGAGAAAGCAGTGTCAAACATATTGGTACTTCTTAAAGGGAGAAAGGAATGGTCAACAATGAAACAATAAAAATAATATGATTATGTGAAGAAGATGAAGAAAAAGCCTTTCACAAAATGCAACTCTCATTCCTATTAGAAACACAAGAAAGCCTAGGAATCAATTTGGAATTTCTTTAAATATTTAATTCCCTATACCCCAATAGATGTAAAGATGAAAGGATGAAAAACTCTGGTTTTAATACTCTGATAATAAAACAGTATCCATAGAGGAAATTGATAAACTCTGAATACAATTCAAACACACTTAAATTTTTTTCTTAATTTTTCCTTTTTTATTATTTTTTGTGTTTTCTTTTATAAGATATCTGATATAGAAATATATTTTGCATGACTTCATATGTATAATCAATATAAAAATTTCTTGTCTTCTCAAGGAGTAGAATACCTTGACAAAGAAGAAGAGAATTTTGAATTCCAAATTTAAAAAATAATATTTTACATGTAATTTGAAAATACCTGATAAAACAAGTAATATATTTTTAAAAATAAACATAAAATAAAAGTATATAGTATAATTTCCATACTATAGGTAGATCCTGATTGATGTGAATAATGCATATTGTGAAATGGTTGAATTATTTGAATTTATATTGGACTGGAATCAATGACCATATTTTAAATAATTATAACTTTGTTGAATATGACTTCAGCTAATTCATTTGATTCAATGTTCATAATAATCAGGATCTAGCTGTATATAACATCTATGAATGATTTGTACCACAAACAAGATAAGAGATATAAAATTAATCCATCACACTACAAATCTTGCTTACATGTATGCATAGAAAAGAATTTGGAATGCGGAGAGCAGGAATTCCTTTATTTATTTGTTTGCCTTTCTTTGTATCCACAGTTCTTAGCACACTGGCATCTAGTCAACATTGAATAAATGCTACTTGACTAAGTGTTCTTAGCCATCTGCCACAACATATCCCACATTACATTAGATCACCCCTCCCATCCTACTCTTAAATACTTAGATACGTTTCTGAACAAACATTTTAAGACTGATCAAATCACAAAATTAATTGCATTGAAATCCAAATGAACACTTATCTCAGAATTTGTTGGGGATGGCCATTAAACAAATATTTTATAGGTATTTAAGCTACTTACCCATTCAAAAATTATAAGAATTTATTTTGCTTTCTGAGGATATCTTTTATGGGAACATCTTTTGATTCAAGAAGATAATTACTACAATAAAATTTTGAGTAAGATCTCTGTTTGGTGGCCTAGAATTGACTTTTATCTTAAAATGGCAATAATGGAAAATAGCACAAATAAGGATATTTTGGCATAATTTCTTTCATATAGGAAGGGATTGAGAAGAATACATGTTGGTTTTCTAGAATTGTTTTATGATATAAAATTGATGGTATATTTCTAATTCCAACTCAACAACATCTTGTAATAATCACATTTCTCTAACAGTTCCTTGTTTTAAATAGACTGAGCTCTATGGGTCTTTATTTGTCTCATCTAGGTTGTCTTTATTGCCCAAGTTCAATACATCTTGCATGAAGAAATCTGTGACAGCTGAAGTCCACTGGTAAAAAGCACCAAATGGACTTCTGGATTAAGATGGCTACAGTGTAGAAGCAAGGATCTTCCTCTCCTCACCATTGACAAATATAAAGTGCCTCAAATGGACAAAAAAACAAAATCAGATCAGCAAAGGGGCTCTCCTGTAGGACACAGCTTTGAAGGTAGGTGGGATTTGGGCATTTCCACACTATAAGGAGGTCAAATAACTCCAACCAAAGCATGAGCTGATCACCCCTTCCACCCCCCACCTACAGCACTAAAGTCAGAGTGAGTACCATCCATAGGTTCTTCAGAGCAGGCTGGAATACCATAGACTTAACCCTGAGAGCCTCAAAACTTGGGACCCCAGGAGGCTGAGGAATGAGGACCTTGGTTACAGAGATAGAGCAGAAAGGGGTGGCACACAGCAGACACAACAGAGACTTGAAAAATGACATCAGGGAAAAACTACTCCATAGCTTTATAAATGGACAGCCTGCCCTCCTCACTCATACTTCTGGCTGGAAAGGAAAGAAAAAACCAACAAAGTAATAGCCAACAACACCCAAGTACTACAATTTATAACTTCAAAAAAAAAAAAGAAGAAGAAGAAAAGGTCTTTGACTGGATAATTTCTACTTAGAGAAGCAATAGACTACAGAGGAGACAGCAGATGATGATAAACAAGCAAACACATCCAAACTTTCCAAAAAAAAGTGGAAACTGATCATAAGCTCTATAATAAATCAGCCTGGAATTGGAAAAAAACAATTTAAAAAGGTAGGAAAAACTTGGCAAGAAAAGTGAGAAATAGTTAAGAAAGAAAATAAGAATTTAAAGGACAGAATCTCCCACTTGGAAAAAAGAAGTCCAGAAATCAAATGAAATGATAAACAAATTGAAGACCAGAAACAACTTGCTAGAAGCTAAGAAAAGCAGAATAAATGAAACCAAAAAGGGAAATTTTAAAAATTGTACTTGATAACCAACCTTTAAAGACCACAATTGGGCAAGTAGAAGCTAATGATCTCAGAAGACAGCAAGAATTAATAAAGCAAAGTCAAAAGAATGAAAAAAATAGAAGGGAACATGAAATATCTCATTAAAAAAAATAAAACCAAAGCAAAAAAAAAACTGACCTGGAAAACCAGTCTATGAGACAATTTGAGAAGCATAGGTATACCTGAAAACCTAGAAATAAACAGAAACCTTGCGATCATACTACAAGAAATTATCCAAGAAAACTGCCCAGATATTCTTCAACAAGAGGGCAACATAGACATTGAAAGAATACATAGATCACCCTCTACATTAAATCCTCAAAAGACAACCTCCAGGAATGTAACTGCCAAATTCAAAAGCTTCCAAGCTAAGGAGAAAATATTATAAGGAGTTAAAAAGACACAATTCAGATATCAAGAAGCACCAGTCAGAATTACACAGTATCTGGCAACCTCCACACAAAAGGACCACAAGGTTTGGAATATGATGTTCAGAAAGGCAAGAGAATTTGATCTACAACCTAGGATCACCTATGAGCAAAACTGACTATATACTTCCAGGGGAAAATATGAGTATTCAACAAAATAGATTTCCAAATATTTGTAAAGAAAAGATGAGAACTAAACAGAAAATTTGATATTCAAATACAAAAATCAGACAAAATATGAAAAGATAAATAAGAGAGAGTAAAAAACATTAATTTTTTTTCTTTAAGGGGTTTAATCAGTTAAAATTGTTTATATTCCTATATGGAAAAATGTTATTTGTAACTCTCAAAAATTGTATCCACTATTAGAGTAGTTAGAAGAATTAGTTATTGGTAGAGGTTGAGGTACTAAGTGTTTTAAGATAAAATACAAAAAAAAAAGAAAAGGGATGGGAATAGATGACCCCAAGAGAAACTTGAAAGAATAAGAAAAATAGGATAATCTATACCACACAAAGCGGCATTGGAGGGGAAGGAGAAGAATACTATTATAAGGAGAGGAAGAGAGTGCAAATAAGCAATACTCAAATTTTACTCTCAGTGGAATCAATTATGAAAGGGAAGAGCATCTAGATCCATTGGGGTATCAAATTCTATCTTACCCTACAGGGAAGTTGAGAGGGAAAAACCAAGGTGGGGTGTGGGGTGGGGAGTCCAAAAAAGGAGGGAAAGAGAGGGGGTGGGAGAATTAATTTAATAGACCCTAAAAATAAGAGTTGAATAAAAAGTGGGGGTGGTGGAAATTGAAGTAAAATAAGGGTGGGGATTAGGGGGATTGATTAAAAGCAAACCTTTGGTGTAGATGGAAATAATGAAATTAGAAAGGGCAGGACTAGGAGAAGAAATAAAAATGTTGGGGAATACACAGGTGGCAATCGTATAATATTAATGGGAATGGGATGAACTCACCCCTAAAACAAAAGCAAATTGCAGAGTCAATGAGAAACCAAAATCCTACCATATGTTGTCTATGAGAAACACACATCAGGCAGGTAATCAAACACAGGGTAAAGATAAAAGGCTGGAGCAAAATCTATTGGGCATTAACTTAGAAAAAGAAGGCAGGAGTCACAATCAATCATGGTATCTGACAAAGCCAGAGTAAAAACAGATCTAGTTAAAAGAGATAGGGAAGGTAATTAAATCCTGATAAAAGGCAGTATAGACAATGAGGAAATATCAGTAATCAATATGTATGCACCAAATGGTATAGCATTCAGAAATTTAAAAGAGAAATTGGTGAAATTCAAAAAGGAAATAGATAGTAAAACTATTCCAGTGGGAGACCTGAATATTCCTCTATCAGATCTAAATAAATCAAACCAAAAAATAAATAAGAAAGAGGTAAGAGGTGTGAATGAAATCTTAGAAAAATTAGAGTTAATAGATCTGTGGAGAAAAATAAATAGTGCCATAATGGGATACATCTTCTTATCAGCAGCACATGGTATATTCACAAAGATTAACCATGTACTAGATCATGAAAACATAACAAACAAGTCCAAAAGACTAGAAATAATAAATGCAACCTTTTCAGATGATACTGCAATAAAATTGTAATTAGTAAGGGTACATGGAGAGACAAATCAAAAATTACTTGGAAATTAAATATGATTCTCCAAAATTGGTTAAAGAACAAATTAGAGAAACAATTGATAATTTGATTGAAGAGAATGACAATGATGAGATATTCTATCAAAATCTATGCCAAAGCAGTACTCATGGGAAATGTATATACTTGAGTGCATATATTAACAAATTAGGGGGGTCAGAGGTTGATGAATTGGACCTGAAATTAAAAAAAAAACTAGAAAGAGAATGAATTAAAAATCCCCAGATAAAACCTAATCTAAAAACCAGAAGCTGATATTTTGAAAAAGTAAATAAAAAATAGACAAAGTACTGGTCAATCTAATTAAAAAAATGGAAAGAAGAAAACCAAATTAAGAGTATTAAAGATGAAAAGAGAGACATCCACCTCTAATGAAGAAGAAATTAAGCCAATCATTAAAAACAATTTTGCCAAATTAAATGTTAATAAATGCAGCAACCTAGGCAATGTGGATGAATATTTATTTACAAAAGTACAAATTTCCCATATTAACAGAAGAGGATAGATACTGAAATAATATCATACCAGAAAAGGAAATTGAACAAGCCATCAAAGAATTTCCTAAGAAAAAATCCCCAGGGATTGATGGATTCACAAATGAATTCTGTGAAACATTTAAAGAACAACTAATCTCAATATTGTACAAACTATTTGACAAAATAAGCAAAGGAGGTCTACCAAATACCTTTTATGACACAGATATGATACTGATTCCAAAGGCAGGCAGATCAAAAACAGAGAAAGGAAACTATAGACCAATCACCTTAATGAACATAGATACAAAAATTGTAATTAGAATACTAGCAAAAGACTCCGGTCAGTGATAACAAGGGCTATTCATTATGATCAGTTGGGATTTATACCAGGAAAGCAAAAATGGTTTAATATTAGGAAAAACCTTCCACATAATTGACCATCCCAATAAGCAAACCAACAAAAATCATAAAATTATTTCAGGGAATGCAGAAAAAGCCTTTGACAAAATACAACACTCATTCCTATTGAAAACACTAGAAAGTATAGGAATAGAAGGGCCTTTCCTAAAAATAACAAATACTATATATCTATAAGCATCACAAGCATCATCTGCAAAGGGGATAAATTAGAAGCCTTTCCAAAAAGGAAACAAGGATACCTATTATCACCTCTATTATTTAGCATTGTACTGCAAACACTAGCAATAGCAATTAGAGAAGAAAAAGAAATTGAAGGTATCAAAATTAGCAATGAGGAGACCATGCTATCACTCTTTGCAGATGATATGATGGTCTACTTTAAAAATCCTAAAGAATAAACTAAAATGCTAGTGAAAATAATCAACAACTTTAGCAAAGTTGCAGGATAAAATAAACAGACATAAGTCATCAGCATTTCTGCATATTTTTAACACATCTCAGCAGCAAAAGTTAGAAACAGAATTCCATTTAAAATCATCCCAGACAATATAAAATACTCAGGAATCAATTTGCCAAGACAAACATAGGAATTATATAAATACAACTAGAAAACACTTTCCACACAATTAAAACTAGATCAAAACAATTGGAAAACATTAGTTGCTCATGAGTAGGACAAGGTAAAATATTAATGACCATTCAACCCAAATGTATTTATTTATTCAGTGCCATATCTATCAAACTATGAAGAAGGTTTTTTAGTGAATTAGGAAAAAGAAAACTGCAACAAAGTTCATTTGGAAGAACAAAAGATCAAGAATATCAAGGGAAATAATGGAAAAAAAAGTGAAGGATGGGGTTTAGCCATACCAGAACTTAAACTGTACTATAAAGCAGTGGTCATCAAAACAATATGGTACTGGTTAAGAAACAGAGGGAAGGATCAGTGGAATAGACTTGGGGTAAATGACCTCAGGGAGACAGTGTATAATAAATCCAAAGATCTCAGTTTTGTGGACAAAAGTCCACCATTTGACAAGAATTGGTGGGAAAATTGGAAGACAGTGTGGGAGAGATTAGGCTTAGATCAATATCTCATACCATACAGCAAGATAAATTCAGAATGGGTGAATGACTTGAATATAAAGAAGGAAATTATAAGTAAATTAGGTGAACACAGAATAGTATACTTGTTAGATCTTTGGGAAAGGAAAGATTTCAAGGCCCAGCAAGAGTTAGAAAAATTACAAAATCTAAAATAAGTACTTCTGATTACATTAAATTAAAATTTTTTTCTACAAACAAAATCAATGCAACCAAAATTAGAAGGAAAACAAAAATTTTGGAAAAAATCTTTATAACAAAAACCTCTGACAAAGGTCTAAATACTCAAATATATAAGGATCTAAATCAATTATACAAAACAAACAGCCATTCCCCAATTGATAAATGGGCAAGGGACATGAATAAGCAATATTCATATAAAGAAATAAAAACTATCAATTAATACATAAAAAGTATTCTAAATCTCTTAAAACTAGAGAAATGCAAATCAAAATAACTTTGTGGTACCACCTCACACCTAACAAAGGAAAATAATAAATGTTGGAGGGCATGTGGCAAAATAGGGACATTAATGCTTTGATTGTGGAGTTGTGAATTGATCTGGAAGACAACTATGTATAAAGGGCTTTAAAAGACTACCTGCCCTTTGATCCAGCCATACCACTGCTGGATTTATACAGGAGTATAAGGAGATAAAAGTAGGAGACAAGCGTATGTGACTGAGAAAATATGGGTTTCAAGACCGTGCCCAAACTGTAAAGATAATTTTTAGTGTCTTGATTTTATATAAAAAATAAGTGGTCACCATGGGAAAAATTCCCAAATATTAAATACCCAAGTCAGCTGGGTTTTATGGATATTTTAATTAATACAAATGAAGGAATTTAAGTAAGGGGAAAGAGATAGAGTAAGAGGAAATATTAGGAAAAGGCTAGGGCCTAGGCCAATGGCCTAGGCCTTTCTCTTTAAGAGAGAAACTAAATCAGTCTTTAATCACTCACCACAAGATATTTCCAAGCAAAACTCTAGTGTTCAGAGACCCAGCAGCCTCCTCTGACTCCTGACCTCCAATTCAGATACCAAAGCTGAACTAACTTCAGAGAGAGACCAGCTCCTTTTAAAGAGAAATTTCTCTTATGTCACCTCCCCTAAATTTTTACATCTACCAATCACAGTAGACGCTTTTCCTAGGACAGCCCATTCTTAGTTTTTAGTTCTCACCTTCTCTGGGTAGATTATATCTTCTGAGTACTTCTCACCTCTTTGCTAAGCTTGTCCCTTGCAAGTTGCTTGACCTTTTAGTGATTAGTTTGACCTTCATAGGTACTTAGCCCTTTTTTATTAGATCTAAAAATAGACCCAGCTTAAGGTTTTGGCCTCACTATAAGTATGAGTTAAGTACCTTCATTGTTCAGTAAGGAGTTTTATAACTTTATCTTCCCCTAAAGTATGCCTAAGTATGGGTGGAGTAATGCTAGAGTTCCCAATACATTCCTGATCAAGTACCTCCATTGTTTAAATGGGGAATAACCTTCACCATAACCTTGAGATAATGTTCCAAGGTAGAGTCTGAGAAATTTTAAGATTCACAAGTACAAGTAGATAAAAAGGAAAAAGACTTGTACCAAAATATTTATTGCTGCGCTCTTTGTGGTGTCAAAAAAATTGGAAAATGAGAGGATACCCTTCAATGGGGAATGGCTAAACAAATTGTGGTATATGTTGGTGATGGAATACTATTGTGCTCAAAGGAATAATGAACTGGAGGAATTCCATGTGATCTGGAACGACCTCCAGGAATTGATGCAGAGTGAAAGGAGCAGAACCAGGAGAACATTGTACACAGAGACTGATACACTGTGGGACAATCGAATGTAATGGACTTCTCTAGTAGCATCAATGCGATGATCCAGGACAATTCTGAGGGACTTATGAGAAAGAATGCTATTCACATCCAGAGGAACAACTGTGGGAATAGAAACACCAAAGAAAGACAATTGCTTGATCACATGGGTCGATGGGGATATGATTGGGAATGTAGACTCTAAATGAGCACCCTGGTGCCAATATAAATAATATGGAAGTAGGTCTTGATCAATGACACATGTAAAAGCCAGAGGAATTGTGCATTTGCCATGGGAGGGGGGTGAGACAAGGTGAGGGAGAGAACATGAATCATGTAAGCATGGAAAAATTTTCTTCATCAAATAAAATTTTTTTAAAAAACCAACAACAACAAATGGTAGACATGGCTTTAATAAGGACATGAGTCCTTCCTTTCAGTAATAGAGCAGAAGCAAATCTGGTATGGAGACAATGATCAAAGTGGTTCATGGGCTGGCATACTGTTCTCAGGCTGAATCTAGTCCTTTCAGTTTGTGAAGGAGTTTTATTTCTAGATTATCCCAACCTTTAATTATTTGGATTAAGCTCCACATTTTCACTCATTTGAGTAGTGTATATCTCTCATTCTCTTCCTATATCTAATATTTTCTCAAGATCTATTGATTTCCCCTTTATAACA